>NW_004797970.1:400461-415252 GCF_000002075.1 Aplysia californica
CCCCCCCTTCTTCCCTTCAAGCAATTCCTTATTAAGATCAAATCCATAAGCGAAAACAATGGTTTTGGTTTTACCAGTGGGAATAATTCACCTCAATAAATAAAGACATGCAAATAGCTACCACCAGTGTACACTTTGGTTTCAAAGTATAGGAAGAGGTCACGTGAGGACAACATTTACAAAGAAACATTTCTCTTAGTGGGATGTACAATCATGACATACT
The DNA here is from genome assembly GCF_000002075.1 of Aplysia californica. Classification (NCBI taxonomy): domain Eukaryota; kingdom Metazoa; phylum Mollusca; class Gastropoda; order Aplysiida; family Aplysiidae; genus Aplysia; species Aplysia californica. The sequence continues at coordinate 400,685 of NW_004797970.1, forward strand.
CATGACATTAGTATGATAAAATTCCAAGATCTGCAAGTGAGAATATAACTTAAAACAAATGTATTTTAAATGCAGGATCTAAAACCATGACAAAGTGTTAATTTTTTAAATTACTTAATTAAGTATGATTTGCCAAAATATGCTGAAGGATTCATTCACCTTAGCTGGATAATACGTTCATAAACAAGACATCTACTGATATAGTGTACCTCATCAGTGAAGTAATTCGGAAAAAATGAGAGGGGCTTGAAGGACATAACGGTTGGCCTTTGTTTATCTCCTTGCTCCTCAGCTAGATACCAGGCCCGACGGACTTTACAGCAATCACAAAGGATGACACTGCATAACAATTAAATAGCCCATGCCTGTTATGTAAAAAAAGTGACTGGAGATGACTAAAAAAATTGAAACACAAAATATGAGCTGACTTTAGTTTGTGTTTGGTCAAAAGACATTACAAGTGCTTTCATGGTTTTCCCGGTGCTCATTTTCTAAAAGGGAAAAAGCTTCAATTGGTACTGAAATTGAGTTATAAAAAGTACCATAAACATTCGTTTGTGCTGAACATTAAAGTGAATAAATTTGAAAATTATCCTTGTGATTACCTAACCAAAACAAGAGAGCTTTAAACACTTGTAATGCTGCCTTTGGTCATCAAATGCTGTTTCAATAATAAAAATCTGAAAGTCTCTTTTTAAAAAAAACCCAACCTACTTTTGACGCTAAATTGTATTTAAATACTAGAAAAACACTGACTTTCATCATTTTCAGCGTCACTTTTTCTCAATCAGGCAAGAGCGGAACTGTATCACTGGAACAAGCTATGGCAAGTTTTCTCAAAAGTTTCGGGCCCACATCCATCAGAGCCATCCACGAGATCATCATCATTCTTCTTCTCTTGTCCTCAGCGAGCTCGGCGGATCTTGAAGACCAGCGCTCCGCTCAAGAAAGCGTAGAAGGAGGTGAGGATGAACAGGATGATGTAGCCGAGCCCTATGTGGCAGTTGACCTTCTCGAATAGGTCAAGGACGACGCCCCCGACGGGCGTGGCCAGAGCCTGCGGCAGGACCAGGGCCTGATGCCAGACAGCGATGTCCTTGGCCTTGTCCGCGTCCTCGGCCAGCACGTCCATCACCAGGGCAAAGTCCACCGACTGGTAGGCTCCGAAACCCAAACCTGGAGAGGAAAAAAACGTTTTAAAATATTCTAAAACTCTGGCCAAGAAAAAAGACAAAAAATATTCTGAAATCCAAACCTGATAAGGAAAAAAAAAATATTCTGAAACTCTGGCAGGCTCCGAAACCCAAACCTGACGAGAGAAAAAAGCAAAAAAATAGTCTGAAACTCTGGTAGGCTAGAAAGACCCAAGCCTGACGAGGGAAAAAACGTAAAAATATTCTGAAACCCAAACTTGACCAAGAAAAAACCCCAAAAATAGTCTGAAACTCTGGTAGGCTAAAAAAACCCACGCCTGACGAGGAAAAAAAACAAAAATATTCTAAAAACCCAAACCTGACCAGTAAAAAAGCAGAAAACTATTCTGAGACCTGACAAGGAAAACAAATATAAAAAACAGTTTTGAAACTAGTCCAAAAGCCCATTTGAAAAAGATAAAGATTTCTTTTCTTTTTTTTTAGTCTTTCATTCTATGAATTTTACAGCACTCGCAACACAATAAGGTCATAAAAATGCCAAAGATTTCTTTTCATATAAAGCTTAATCATCCATCACAAAGGCAAAGTTTATGGATTGATAATTGTAACATCGTGATCATAGTTAATTGCCCATGTTTCGTCTAGATGGAAAAGTGCTTCCTCTCAAACCAAAGAATCTGCTTCTTTTTTACAAACTATTTGACAAAACACTAAACATCAAGCAGATTAAGTTTTGTTTTACCCACGCAATAAATGATAAATAAATGTATAGGCCTACAATTGAACTTACATAAAGTGCGTTAATTAAAGATTTCAGGAATTGCTAGCTGTTATCCGAATTCATGATCTCAGAACAGATGGAATAAAGCTTATAGTCTTCTTGGAAAGAGATGAAAGTCTTTCATCACCCACCAATGGACATTAACTTTTTCATAGCAAGAAATTTCCTATTTCTTAATAAAATAAAATAAAACAATTTTTAAAGTTGCCTAGATATTCACATAAACTCAACCAAAAATTAATTTTTATAAAAATTGAGGTCAATTCTTAATCTGTGGTATCAGTCGTATGTTCTCCAGTAATATTTTGTCAAAATTCAAATTCTAAATGTTGAGAAAAGCCAGAAAAGATACACATCGTAGGAACAATTTTAAAAAGAAAGAAACACTTTTTTTTCTTTTTTTTGGGGGGAGGGGGGGTTTCTTCTGAAATATTTTGATTTTTTGGTTTTGAATAGTTGAAAAGGTTGCCAAGGACACGTGACTTTCCGCTGTATACTGACCTATGATAAATGAGACAACACCAGCAATGTAGTAGGCATAGTCTCCCGACAGGAATGCGTTAATGAAAGATCCTACGCCCATCATGAAGGCTGGAGAGATCACAAATATCAAATATAAACAATAATAACAATAACCAATGTTACTTATAGAGCAAATTTTCCACCAAAAAATTGTTCAAAGCGTTTTACAATAATACAAAGAACACAGCGCCACATGATTCTAATACTGATCTCTCTCTCTCTCTCTCTCTATCTCTATCTCCCTCTCTCCTTCTCTCCCTCTCTCTCTCTCTCTCTCTCTCCCTCTCTCTCTCTCCCTCTCTCTCTCTCTCTCTCTCTCTCTCTCTCTCTCTCTCTCTCTCTCTCTCTCTCTCTCTCTCTCTCTCTCTCTCTCTCTCTCTCTCTCTCTCTCTCTCTCTCCGTCTCATCCGCCTCTTTTTCCCTGCATCTCTCTCTTTCCCTCTCCCTCTCTCTCTCTCTCTCTACCTCTCTCTCTCTCTTTCTCTCTTTCTCCCTCAGCCTATCTTTCTCTCCATCTCCCTCCACATTCTCTTCAGTACATGCTTATGCCCAGACAGTCACACACAAAAATATCTTGCACACAAGTTTCACAAATGTATGAATGAAAATCAGGTTTTAAAATTCAGGACAATGAGTACTTTTAAATACAAGAAATGGAAGAGCTGTCTGATGTGCATTCCTCATCATAATGTTATTTCTTACACTCCTCAAATTTGAACAAATGAAGTGTTTAATGTGGTGTAGCTTTCTTGTGTAATAAAGGCTTCCTGGTCTTAAAAGAAATAACAGGTCTATCAAATTTTAAAATGAAAAAGAAGAAAACTCGACATAAACGTGAAAATAATGAACAACGTAATGTTGTCTTTCATTTCGTCCAGGATTAAAAATACGAAAACTGCACAACACACTCAGCTATATTGGTCAAAAGTGTACCACAGTACATTCAAGATCAGATCAAGGACACTGTTTAATTTTTTGTTTATTGTAGGTGTTTTTACACCTGCATTGACACAGTTTAGGTCCCATCTAGCCTGTCTGAGCCAACTCAGGCTGAGAGAGATTCAATATCCCAGCTGAAAGACTGGGTGAGATGCGTGATAAGAATTTTCTTCCTACTCAACTATTTATTTGAAAAATATAAAATCAAACAAGCTACATACATGTATATAGCAAAGGTGTTCTAGAAGGTTATGAGAACCGAGACAAGAACAAAAAGAAAAAGGATCAACTATTACTTCACCATAAATTAAAATGACATTGTCTTTGAAGACAGCAGCATGAGGGAGAAGTGTGTAAAGACAAACACACATGCAAAACTTACATGCTATAGTGACTATGATCTTGCGATACCCTGTCTTGTCGGAGACAACGCCAAATATGATGGAGCTGTGAAGTACAAAACAAGCGTTGTAAGAAAAGCGGGAAAAACTAATTATCAAACAGGGTATCATTATCGTTTGCGTCAATCCACAGGCGCTTCCGCCATTTTTTCTATTTGTTCAGAAAATTTAAGAAAAAAGGAGTGCCTACATCTGAACCACAACGTAAGCACTCAATATTTTTCATTTAATTTAAAAACCAGGAAGGAAATAACGAAACAAATAGAAACTAACTATATCGTAAGATGTCACACAATGTCTTTATTTGAATAATAGTCTTTTTCAGGAAACTCCCGGAGAAATCGACTTGGGGGAAATTGTGGAACGATGCTGACAATACGACCTGAGTTGTACCTCGAAGCAGTCTGCCCTTCAACATGGATGGCATTCTGACAACCCCCTACATATTATGGATCCTAATCTGAAACTTATAATGTTATTATAATATAACCGCTTATAACGTGCATGAGTGCTGGTCATCACTTAACCACTATAAACTAGCTCTGATCATAACTTAACCACCATAAACTAGCTCTGATCATAACTTAACCACTATAAACTAGCTCTGATCACAACTTAAACCACCATAAACTATCTCTGATCATAACTTAACCACCATAAACTATCTCTGATCATAACTTAACCACTATAAACTATCTCTGAACATAACTTAACCACCATAAACTAGCTCTGGTCACAACTTAACCACTATAAACTATCTCTGATCACAACTTAACCACTATAAACTATCTCTGAACATAAATTAACCACCATAAACTAGCTCTGATCACAACTTAACCACCATAAACTAGCTCTGAACATAACTTAACCACCAACAAACAAACTTGCCTGACAGCCGCGGCAAACAGCAGGGGCAGCAGCAACATGGCCACAGCGGTCGTGGCCGCCATGCAGTTGGGCAGAGGAATCATGTCGTTGAGCCAGTACTCCAGGAACCTGGGCACAGACAAAAAAACATACGCTCATTGTACAACCTCCTGAAGTAAACAGCTCATAATCATGAATTGTAGGGTATTTATCTTCATTGACATAACAACAAATAACAACTGATTATAACTGATAAGAACAAATGACAACAGATAACAGCAAATAACAACTGATAACACAAAAATACTTTGATTCCAGCCTCTAATATCAATATTCATGGGATCAACCAGGCCCCTATTTTACGTGCGCAACTCCGAGCAACTATCAGAAGAAGAATATTCTTTAGCGATGACCGGAGTTGCGTCCCCTTTTTTTTGGCTTACATTCAAATAAAAAATAAAATCGAAAGTAACAATTTATTGGGAAAAAAACAACTAAATTAGGACGTATGTGTTGATATTTGTCGTTATTTTGTTGTTATCAGTTGTTATTTGTTGTCATCAGTTGTTATTTGTTGTCATCAGTTGTTATTTGTTGTTATCAGTTGTTATTTGTTGTCATCAGTTGTTATTTGTTGTTATCAGTTGTTATTTGTTGTCATCAGTTGTTATTTGTTGTTGTGATTTGTTGTCATCAGTTGTTATTTGTTGTCATCAGTTGTAATTTGTTGTCATCAGTTGAAATTTGTTGTTGTAATTTGTTGTCATCAGTTGAAATTTGTTGTTGTAATTTGTTGTCATCAGTTGTTATTTGTTGTCATCAGTTGTAATTTGTTGTCATCAGTTGTTATTTGTTGTTATCAGTTGTTATTTGTTGTCATCAGTTGTTATTTGTTGTTATCAGTTGTTATTTGTTGTTATCAGTTGTAATTTGTTGTCATCAGTTGTTATTTGTTGTTATCAGTTGTAATTTGTTGTCATCAGTTATTATTTGTTGTTATCTCGACAAAGATCCGTGAATTGTACACTATGGAACAATTAATCTATGAAGTAAAGTCGCGTAGTGCCGTACAGTATAATTGTCCAAGAGATGGAAAGTAAACAGCTCGTAAGCATAAGTTGTATAAGCATACGTAACACTATGGAACAAGTAAGTGATCAAGTAAAATCCAATGGTACAGTTGAATTGTCCAAGACGGCCACATATTGCCAAAGAGAAAAATGGGATTCTTAAGTGGACTTTAGTTTTAGTAGCAGTTTTACGGCACTTGGGACACATTAAGATCATATAAGTGCCGAAGATTAAAGGTGTTACAAGAGAGTAACAAACACAAAAAAGAATGAAAACATCAGGACGATTGATGTTTGATAGGAAAGGAGCAAACCATACCAGACCACCCACCAACCACCCATGGATGTCTGGATAATATAAGGCCTATTGTAATGCACACAAAAAAGCACAGGAGGGAAATGGGAAGAGGCTGTTTGCACAGTTGATTGTCTTGGTCAGGTGGCCTTTAGAGCAGGTTTGACTGAATTTCTCTCCTCCTCCACACATCATATCTACTGTCTTCCCAGCTCTAGAACCTCTTTTAAGTCTCCCAGTGCAGGACGGGTCTGTCTACCAATACACTTGGGACTGTTTGTAAGACAGATGAAATGATTAAATAACAAATTCAAAAGTCTCTGATTAGATCTTCTGCCGACTAGTAAACAACAGACTTATAGACAATCACCTGTCCATGTGGCCACTTTCCATTCCCCTTGCGTGTTTCTTTTAATATTGTAACGACACTGCTTTTGAACGGAAGCCTCACTTGTTTACAATGCCGTCTTAGAAGACGGACTTTCCCAAAATTACATCTACACGAAACTAATTTTTAAAACTGAAAATTAAGCTACAGTGACTTCAGACTCCTCAGTAAAACTGTGCAACCTTTAAATGATTCTGAACCACATTTAATTTTGTCAAATTTAAAGTTAATGTGGTTCCGAAGTTATAGGCTGCGAAAGTGTCGGACTTTCACAAATATAATAAAATAACATACAGATTACCCAAGACTTCCACCTAAGAACACCATTTTTCTCTGAGATCCAAACAACTCTGACGAATCTGTGGTGACAAAAAAGTAGCCAGAAATCCGACATCAAAGCATAAAATGTTCATTTCATGTTTGAAAAAAGTTAAGAAAAGAGCACAACTAGAAGCCAGTATAAGGTCACTCACCCTGTTATAGTGGCCACTCCTTGCTGCATGAGGAATCTGGTGATGAACACCCATCGGAAGTCGTGCTCTGAAGTATCAAACACACAGCGGGAAAAAAAGATTTTAAATAATATTCTAACAAGTAAAATCCTTACAATTAAAAACAGCTTTAATAGTATCACAAAGCATCCATCAACTGCACGAAAATTATTTATAACAAAATACCATTCCTCATATTCCATGATATCCATAAACAATAATTAGAACTGAATGTGCCCCAACTTCAAAATAAAAAAATAATTTAAAGTTGGTACTGGAGAAAATAAGCTTCTCACATGTTTCCTGTATCATTTACAATTCTTCCTACCACCAAACTAAGCAACTGATATCTTAAAACAAAACAATTCAATATTGAAGCTGCAATTCAAACCACATATTAGACACTCCAACAAGTTTTACAAATAAAATCTTTTTTTTTTTTTTAAGCGAAGAAAAGAAAAGAACGTGCTGAGCTTTTTTTTACATTCAGCATTTGTTGGTGATGTCAAAAAGAGTGGTAATTATGATATTTATGATTATGATTTTTAAGGTAAAAGAGAATATTAATTTCTAAATTTCCTTACCCAATAATAATTATTGTGTTTTCTGCATGGACCTAAAATATTTAGGCAAGTTTTGACTCTTCAGGTTTGGTGAAAGGTGTTAAACATGTACTTTTGGAGTACATTATTTTTCAATGTTCTGTTTAGATCAGAGCTAAGTATTACAACATGGCCTCAGTCTGCACCGTATACGGTTCATTTTTCAAACATCAGCTGGAGGAATTCACATACTCTCAAAACTTTCTAAATTTACCTCATGTAGTTTTTTTTTTATTTTTTTAAATCACGGAACTTTGAATTTATAGTCTCAGAATTTTCTAAATTAGCTTTGGAGTAAATTTTCTGTTCTCCCGAAAGCACGAAAAATTGTCAGGATTTGTACCACGGAAACTTTCTAAATTAGCCTCAAGAGTGTTTGTATTCTTTACTATTTTCACAAAAGTGTGGAACATTGTCTGACCTTTTAGAGGAGTCCAAAATCCAAGGAACACAGATTTGCAAGCTGAAAAAAGCAAAAAGACAAAATCTCAAGACAAGATTAATGAAAGTCTCCTTCAATTCATGCCAAGATCAAGAAAAAATAATGTACATGCATTCTCCATCAACTGGTCTACCGATTGAAAGACTTGTATACTCGTTTTCGTATTCAAAAATTCATTTCATTCAACATCCAAAATCCAGCAGTATATTATGACCACACTGACAGAGACACATAAATGGTCACTTTTAAGGACAGGCGGGCTATCCAGATTTCGGGGGTTTCCAGAAACCTTGACCTACACCAAAAGTGAGCATTGCCCTACAAATAGGACAAGTTTGGTTTCATTGGTGTGTATATTTGTTTGGTTATAGAGAAAACTCTCCTTGTCTTTTAAAGAAACTGAACAAGGGGCAAAAACTTTACCTTCGATTATCTCAAAACAGCATTTTTAGGGATAGTCCCCTTGTGCAATTTAGAGAACAGAATATCTGCTTTCCGTGTACAAACATGTGTGTGTGTACGTGTGTGTGTGTTTCTTTCTGTGCCTGTGTAAGTGTGTATGCGTATGTGTGTGCATTTGTGTGTGTAGGTGTGTACATGCACGTATGTTTGTGTGAGTGTATGTGCGTGTGTGCGTACATGTGAGTGCACACGTACATGGGTGTGTGTATGTGTGCTCGCGCGCATGTATGTGTGTGTGTGTGTGTGTGTGTTTATATACTTCAGCCACCACACACCAAATTTCTTTCTAAACACAACATTTCTTTATAATTAAAACATGTGTGTGTGTGTGTGTGTGTGTGTGTGTGTGTTTGTGTGTGTATATGTATACTTCATCCACCGCACACCGAATTTCTTTCTAAGCACATCATTTCTTTAAAATTAAAACAAAAAAAATCCAACGAAATAATAATCTTCTTAAATTTTAATCATCGACCAAAAACGACAAGGGACAATCCTCGGACTGCTAAACTCACTGACTGGCTCCGCCTTCCTGTCGGGCTTGGCCTGCGCCTCAGTGATGCTGAACGTGGTGATGAGCACGCACACAACCAGCACACCAATGATGATGGCATACATGCTGAGAACTCCGATCCGCTGGAACGATCACGTAAAAAGAGTTAAAACTGGAGTGTAAAAATGATATGTAATAAAATGTCTTTAGTATATGTGGTGTAAGCGCACCTTTAGAATAGGACATGTAGTTTGAACGCACCTTTATAACAGTTATTGTGACGAACGACCTAAAGGACATATCGTGTGACTGACACCTCGTGCAAGCCGCAGGTAATCTAAGTGTCACTCACTCACTGAAGCCGAAACGAGTAACATCGGCTAACCAAGAACTAGCAGAAGACCAGAAGGTGGGGCCCCACCAACATCAACTGCCATCTAGAACTACTACTGCAAGACTCAAGTAAGTCGTAACATAACAGTATAGCCCCTATCCCTGCTCAATAGCAAGCTCTATGTGCTTTACTATCTATATTATTACAATGATGTTGTCATGGTAACTTGTTAAAATACAGATTGAAATGGTGCGGCTGGTACCCAGGGGATGATGACAATGAGAAATATGTGAGATGCGCTGGAACGATCAAGTCAAAGAGTTAAAACGGGAGCGTAAAAATAATAAATAACAAAAGTGGTTTTTGTATAGCCCCTATCCCTGCTCAGTAGCAAATTCTAAGCAATTTATAGGCCTAATGATGGCAATAATAATTGCTTTTAGATAGTGCAGATCCCCACTCAACTGTGAACTCTGCGCGCTTTACAATAATAATAAAAATACTAATAATAATAGTAATAACAATACGAATAATATAATGTCGCATTTATATAGCACATAACCCCACTCAACAGCAAACTTTACACACTTTCTAATGTATATTATTCCAATCATGTTGTCACTGTAACTTTTTTAAACAGGCCTACAGATTGAAATGGTGTGGCTGAAATCCAAAGGATGGCAATGAGAAATTTGTGAGACGTTCTGACAAAATGAATTACTTTTTGGACTTCAGCCCATGGATATAGCTATGTGAAGGTCGAGTTTGTACAATTTTTTAGAACGAAATGATAAAAGATATTAGACTTGAAGAGAGTGGCATCAGTTGAAAATGTACACATTTGAACCCTGTGTCAGTTTTCAGCTGATATCTAGATCTGCGGATTGCGAGAAGTAACTTCATTTTTCACAGCACGCCTCAGATAAATATAGAGTGCCGGCTGTAGGTTACGGTAACTCTTTATCTGCGAGGGAGGTAAACCCACTATGCTGGGGCCCGTTTTTGGTGCGAACTTTAAAAATGATAAAATCGTCACTAAATTGGGGATTAAATCAAAACAAATGAACCTATTTTGATAGTTCTTCATCTAATGAATGAACTCCCGATAAAAGAGACCTGTTTTCGGCAACTGCCGAAGAGTAATTTGATGTGAAAGTCGTCGTAAAGGAATGTGCCCGAGCCGCTGTCAGCAGCTCACCGGCACAGTTGTTCCGACTGCAAGGCGCATGCCGATGATAAAGAGTTAAGCAAAAGAAATTTTTCCAATCAATCTTACAGTGAAGCCAATGCCAGCCGCAGCACCCGATACGTTGCCAAGCAAGATCATTGCGCCCATCATCCCAGAGTTGAATCCTGAAAGGGAAATAAATCAGAGAACTTTTCAGTCTAGGATTACTTAGTCGTAAGTTTGGGATGAAAACTTAAAGAATGGAGGTGTGTTATCCAGAAACATTTAATACGGTACAAGTTATAGTCATATGATAATAGTAATAATAACAATAATGATAATAATAATGATAAATAAGAATAACAATAATCATAGTCATAATACATACATATCATTATAATGATAAAAAAGAAACCAATCATAATAGTAACAATAATAACAACCCTAATGATAACAGCTTATCAAATAAAATGCCATTAACTCCATCCCCTATCCTTTTCCCCTCATCTGTCCCTGGTATAATCTCCTATCCCTATCACAAACATCACACACCACACATACACATTTCACAAACATCACACACACACATCACAGATCACAGATCACACATCACACACCACATATCACACATCACACACCACACACACACACACCACACACACACACATCACACATCATACATCACACATCACACATCACACATCGGTCACATCTCACATCACACATCGGTCACATCTCACTACACACATCACACGTCCCACATCACATTTCACAAACATCACACATCACACACACACATCACACATCTCACACCACACATTACGCTGACTACCTCTCTGCGATGGGTGGGACTTGTCAGCCACAAGCGCATTGAACGGCACGGCAACGGTCGCTTGAGATGAGATGACGATCAGGAAGAAGACGATGTAGAGCCCTGAAAAAAGACGTCAGAAAATGTTGAGTGAACTAATCACACAGCTGACAAAAAGAAATTTATTTTACCATCTATGAAACTTAAAACAATGGGTGAAAAGGGCATTTGAATACTAAGGCCCTAAGATCTGGAATGCTTTACCAAAGCTCTCTTTAAGAGAGATTAAATCTTAAATCTTTTGATTCATTCAAATGTCAGCTGAAAACGTCTCTGTTTTTAAATTAATAAGATGAATAATTGTAGTGATTTTCTTTTAGTTTTAGTCAGAACGCAACGTTTTATGTTACTGTTGTACGTTGTACTGCATTGTAAAGCGCTCAGAACCTGTGTACTTTATTCAGGGTTGAGCGCTATATAAATGTCATTTATTATTATTATTACGGAACCGGTACTGAAATTTTTAAAAATTAATTTTTCTACTTGAGTACTTGATCCTGGGATCAACATCCCAGTACTCTGGGCATTGCCATACGTGTTCCTCTCCCCGCTCCAAGAAAATTTTGTCTGAAATGAAAGTAGGTGTATCTTCTCCCCACTCAGGACTCAAACTCGGGTCTCCAGCATGCCACAGCAAGGCACGTCACCGCTACACCACAGACAGCCATGTACAGGATTGTCTTTGGGGAGATGGTGAGTTCTTCTGTTTCCTGTGCCCCTCCTAGATCAGACGGGTGGTCACTGGGGTGTGTCCTTGAGCAAGACACGACAACCCTAGCTCAAAATACAGGGCGAGGGCGCTGTACAGTGGCGACCGACAGTGGCATTGTTGTAAACTGTTCTGTATTTGTGCAATATTGTGTATTTATGTATGTATTTATGCATGTATTGATGCATGTACATGCTTAAAATTATGTAGTTATGTAGGTATGTTTGCCATTGTAAACCAAATTGCCCTTCTGGGACAAATAGAAGTGTAATTTCTTCTTCTTCTTATTATTATTATTATCATTGTTGTTATTATTGTTCCTTCTGTTCCCAACATCGCCCTTGAGAACTACCAATACCAAATTGAGCCTTGTTTTTCAAACTTCTATTTGTAAAAGTAAAAGGATGATTAGCAGGTGCTCTGGTGTGGTTTGCTCCTTCTTTCCGATCAAGCATCTATCATCCTAATCTCCTCTCCCTTCTTGTTAACATGTTACTCTCTAGCTACACCTCTAATCTTCAGCACTTATGATATGACCTTATAGTGTTACAAGTGCTGTAAATCTCCTCCTAAAATGTAAAGTAACAGCTCTTATCTTCGGCACTTTTAATATGACCTTATAGTGTTGCAAGTGCTGTAAATTGCCTACTCAAATGCAAAGTCCTCGTTATAATAATTTTGGCTTACCCAAGTTGCCAACCGTCTCAGTATTTTCCACGGGCTCCTTCTTGTATCTTGGCAACATGACACCGTGAGCGTGTCCGGCTACGCTGCCAACCTCGTACTGCGGAGGATCGTGGGAAATGACCTTGCTGGAGTTTTTGCGGAAAGGTCGACACCTCCTCTCCTCCAGATCTATATCACAGTGCAGCTGGAAAGAAATTTTGTAGATACATTTTCATTTATTGAGCATAAGATGAGTGTAAACGCAAAAATTTCTAAACTTCAATAGAATCATACTTCCTTAACTGTAAAATTATCCTTACCCCAGGATCTTAGAGATATAACAAATCTTGAAACATTTAAGCGATTGCTCAAGACTCATTTGTTTAATTCTTATGTTTTAGTAAGCGCTGACATGTTTTGTTTTTATAATATAATTTTATATATAATTACTGTATGGTTGTGAGGCTTCTTCTTTATGTGGCTGTATTGCTTTGGTTTTTCTTGTCACTGTGAAATATTTTATCCTGTGTGAAGGAATTTTTACTTTTCAGTTATCATGTGATTGATGTAAAACGCTCCGAGCTTACACTCGCATGGGACAGAGTGCTATATAAAAGCAGTCTATTATTATTATTAATAGTAGTAGTAAATGGTAGGTTATTCCTCCTTTGTACACAGCCAGGTTTGTCATCCAAGTTCTGAGCATTGCGAATTTTGTAACAACTCCTCTCCTTCTCTACATGTCTGCATAAGATCAACACCAAAATGGGAACAAAATGAAGGATTCAAGTATTTAAGTTAAAGTTACTGTTTGATTATAGAAGTTAAGATGGATTGGCTGGGGTGTGGCAGTTTTTTGTTACAATGTGTGTGAACGTTATGTGCATATTTCCCTCTATGTATGTTTCGTTATGTGCACATTTCCCTCTATGTATATTTAGTTATGTGCACATTTCCCCATATGTATGTTTCGTTATGTGCATATTTCCCTATATGTATGTTTCGTTATGTGCATATTTCCCTGTATGTATGTTTCGTTATGTGCATATTTCCCTACGAACATTAATGTTTTCCTATATGCATGTTGCCATATATGCACGTTCCCATATATGCATGTTCCCATATATGCATGCATGTGTCCCTATGTCCATGTTCCCCTACGTGCATGCGTGTGTCCCTATGTCCATGTTCCCCTACGTGCATGCGTGTGTCCCTATGTCCATGTTCCCCTACGTGCATGCGTGTGTCCCTATGTCCATGTTCCCCTACGTGCATGCGTGTGTCCCTATGCCCATGTTCCCCTATGTGCATGCGTGTGTCCCTATAATATGTATGTTCACTTTGTGCATGTTTCACAATGAGCACATTCCCAATATGCGTATCTCACTATGTGTGTGCTCCCTATGTACATGTTTCTCTATTACGAGTGTGTTCACCACACACATACACACTACACAGTAATTTGCTCTCACCTTGCTTCTCTACGTGTGTGTGTGTTCACCACACACATACACACTACACTGTACTTTGATCTCACCTTGCTGGCTATGTACTCGTATCTCTACGAGTGTGTTCCCTATGTACATGTTTCTCTACACACATACTACACAGTATTTTACTCTCACCTTGCTTCTCTACGTGTGTGTGTTCACCACACACATACACACTACACAGTATTTTGCTCTTCTCACCTTGCTGTCTGAGGCAGGGAAGAGGCCAGCGGCCGTGCCGTTGCTGCTTTGGTTAGTGGCCGGACCCACGCCAGACTGGGTCAGGTTACTCAGGGGGTTCCTGTGGCTTCTGGAAGGGAAAAAGTTTAAAAATAAAATCATTACATGATACAGTGCTTATATAATTCAGGGGATTAGGCACTTTAAAAAATGCCATATTCTTATTATTATTTCTATTATTAT
>NW_004797970.1:416314-417968 GCF_000002075.1 Aplysia californica
ATGGATGGATGGATGGATGGATGGATGGATGGATGGATGGATGGATGGATGGATGAATAAATGAATGAATGAATGAATGAATGAATGAATGAATGAATGAATGAAGGAAGGAAGGAAGGAAGGAAGGAAGGAAGGAAGGAAGGAATGAATGATTGAATGAATGAATGAATGAATGAATGAATGAATGAATGAATGAATGAATGAATGAATGAATGAATGAACAAATGAATGAATGAATGAAAACGTCTCCTCAAACTCACACATTGATCTCTGGAGCGCTGATTGCCATGCCCAGGAGACCACCGCTGAAGAAAAAAGAGAGAAAAAAGAAAACTCACATTAGAACACGCTGGCTTAATAAAAGATACACATTCATTAAGTTAGCAACACAAACTGCTGTATTTTTTTTTTTTGCAGTCTAGTAGGTTACTCATATGGCTTCTAAGGCCCTCGTAAATCAAATGTTTTCAAGAAAATATCAAACCTAATTGCAAAACATCAAATTGTGGTGAAATACGGGCGCGGGGGGGGGGGAGGAGCTCTCCTGAAACCCACAAGATTGTTTATTCGTTGTTTTTTGGTGGGCTTTTTTTTTTTTAAGTCAAGATCAGGGCATTCTTTCCACGCCCCCTCCACGCCCCCTCCCCCACCCCTCAAAACACCCGTGTTTCTCGTATTAAGTTCCCCAGATCGAAAGGGGCAACAATGATATTGACAACATTTTACTAATCTCCTTTATTTTATTTTAGTAGAGGTTTTACGGCGCTCGCAACTGCATAAGGCCATATGAGCGCCAGAAGATTAGAGGTGTTACAAGAGAGTAACAAACATAAAAAAGAAGGAGGGGAGATGAAGACGAGAGATGTTTGATAGGAAAGAAGAAGCAAACCACACTAGAGCACACACCAACCGCCCACTACTAATCTCCCTAGGATTCATTAGGAACCGGAATGGCTCGACTAACTTGTTCCAAGGAAATTTTGCACAGCACAATATACTATCCCCGTCTTTTTATGTAAGAAAAATTCTGAAATTATGCAAACTGAGCCCAAAAATGTGAAATTATGCGATTCTGTTAAATTTAACAAAGAATGATAAGGAAAATAATCAGAAATTATGCAAAAAGAGACCAAATTGTGCTAAATTATGGGGGGTGCATAAAACCACGGGGACAATATATCGCAAGTGGCTGAAAATGATGGATAACTTTCTGAGGGAGGGCGGGCGGCGTCTACATATTCAGGACAGGCTATCCAGAAATTTCAGAGTATATAATGAGGAGAGGAGGGTTTTTTGGTTTTGGTTTTGGTTTTTCGGTTTTAATAAGAGTTTTACGGCACTTGCAACCCAATTGGATCATATAAGTGCCGAAGATTAGAGGTGTTACAAGAGAGAGCAACACGCACAAAATAGAAGGAGAAATAGAAGAGATAAAGACAATAGCTGATGTTTGATAGGAAAGAAGAAACAGTAAACCACACTAGAGCACCCGTTGTGGGGGTGTTTTAGGGGTAGAGTGGGGAGAACAGGGTTAGGGGTGAAGGAGGTGGAAGGAATGGGGCGAGAAAAAAAGGTGGTTGAGGAGGGGATGGTGAGGGAGGGGGAGGGTAAGGGTGAAGGGGATGGAATGGAATTTTTAAAAATGTAAGGGGGG
>NW_004797970.1:420567-421746 GCF_000002075.1 Aplysia californica
TTGCATATGTCTTGTTGCAGCTTTTCTTCTGTCTCGCTGAGACATTTTCCTGAAAGGTCTAAAGTCGCCATTACCTAGCCCTAATCTGTCAGGTTGCGCTGGACCGACAATGTCCCCCATGCTCCAATGCAGAGATGATCTCGTTAGCTGCAACTTCTGCCTTCCACTTTCTGGCTATATATATATATATGTGTGTGTGTGTGTGTGTGTGTGTGTGTGTGTGTGTGTGTGTGTGTGTGTGTGTGTGTGTGTGTGTGGATCTATTAATACTATTATGTAAGTGTGTGTTATCACATAAGAACTCTTTCTCGCTTAAATCCAAATGTGTGAGACGGGGGCATTCACGAACGACATCCAGATCGGTGACACGCAAGCCCTGCCGCCCACACAACGCGATGTATCGATTAGCAATCAAAAAGCTATAGCTATAAGACATTTACAAACGTCATTGGGATCGAACCGAACCGGTACGATCGATCGTGGCACAGTATTCCATAAACATTATTGAGCTATTTTTAAAAAAAAGAAAAATGATCTGTTGCATTCAGTCAGAGGATAAAAAGGGTGTTTAAAAAATCGTTCTCTGATTGAATGACGCGTGCGAATCATTGATAGTATGATTGGTAATATTGCCGAGAGTTTGTTTTTTTTCTACAGGAAATTGGTACTCATCGATAGCTCTGTGAAGTTAACGAGGCGTTCAACGGTTGGCCTAAAGATTTTTAAAAAAAACTTTATCGAAAATCTTTTGGTCTAAAGAAAAGACAATTTTGTCTCTCTTACCCCTCCCTCCCCCGGGACAAACAACAACAACAAATTAATTTTGTCTATCTTTGGGAGTAAAGAAAAGATATTACCCTCTATCTGTGGGTTCTAAGCATTGACATTTTCGCTTATCTTTAGGTAGGTATTTCCGTTTATTTTTTGGTCTAAAGAAAAGAGTTTTCTCCTGCCCCAACCCACCTCCCTCTCTCTCTCTCTCTCTCTCTCTCTCTCTCTCTCTCTCTCTCTCTCTCTCTCTCTCTCTATCCCTGCCCGCCCCCCCCACCCACCAACTCGACCTTTCTCCTTTACCCACAGGACACATTATCACAAAATGTATTCATGCACTCGTGGACTTTATATATACTGGCAACATATTTTTCCTGCAGTTATGGAGGTGGGTTTTTGTTTTTGTTT
>NW_004797971.1:0-1346 GCF_000002075.1 Aplysia californica
GAGAGAGAGAGAGAGAGAGAGAGAGAGAGAGAGAAAATGTATGTATCTGTCACCACACGGTGTAATCAGACGCTCGTCAATGTAATAATAATATGCACATCATCATCACTGCCTTTCTGACTCTGGGGCAGGGTATAGGCCACTAACAAACAATTTCTCACTATATAGGCCACAAACAAACACTGTCCCACTGTATAGACAACAAACAAACACTGTCTCACCATGGGTCAGGATAAAGGCCACGAACAAACACTTTCTCACTATATAGGCCACTAACAAACACTTTCTCACCCTAGATCAGGGTAAAGGTCACGAATAAACACTTTCTCACTATATAGGCCGCGAACAGGGGCGGTTTGTTAACTGGGCAAGACCGGCGCTGGACTGTTGACAAGAGATTTATTGCTGATGATGATTTTCATTCAGTTTTAAGTAAATCCGAATAAACATGTATCAATATTCAAAAAGCACCTTGCCGATTTGAAGGCGTTCAAATAGACAAATGGGATTCACTATTGTTTTGTCGCGACAGAGCCTCATTCCGTCACCTTTGTTTTTTCGCACCGGCTCGTAACTTTAAATCGTCTCCCGTCAAACCGTCACGTCGCGGAACTTCGTACGAGGACAGACGAACACGGCGGATGGACAAATCCATCTACTGCCCGCCCTGAGACTACAAAGAAGGAATATAAACATCCCTAGATTGCCAAGTTGGCCTCCGTGTTGCTTACAAAATCGGTAATGAGACTCTCTTGAGTCTTGAGCAGCACAGACAAATGAAATATTTCATCAGCAATACATGTACTTATCATTCAGCCTTTCTCTAACTATCATAAAAACATTTATTGTCAGCATGGCACTAATCTTTTTTGTTTATTGAATTTTTAGCCACCTTTGGTTCCTGTTTGATGACTATTCATCGCTTTCTCCCCACTAATAACGTTCCTGGCCCATATGAGTCTAGCCGGCGAAGAGAGGAATCGTCTAGTGATAAGGAGAATTATAATGAGGAGCGATAGGCTCTCGGCTGTCTGTCTGGGCCGAAAACAAAGGGCCGACCCCCTCCCTTCTCTCCCCTTTTCCACAGTCACCTCAGCTAGATACCAAGTTCTATAATAAGCATTTGACACACTTCCCCACTTTGTTACAACAGGGTTCTTAGAACTGAGAAGTGTGATGAAGAACGTTTGATTACATAATGATGGAAAACTGTTGTGTGCTAACTTTGTCCAGCTTTTTATAGTATCTTATCGTAGACTTAATCTGCATGGGACAGCGTCATTGGTACAGTATCAATTGACTTTTTGCCATCATACAGTACTGTTCTTATTACATATTTACAGGTC
>NW_004797971.1:3141-16571 GCF_000002075.1 Aplysia californica
TTGTGTGTGTGTGTGTGTGTGTGTGTGTGTGTGTGTGTGTGTGTTCATGTGTGTCTGTACAGACTTCAACAAAAGTTAAGGACCACCTTGACAGACAGCACTGAATTTTTTTTTATCTGAAAAAAGGCAGCAAGGAATGTTTGAAAATATTTTGCTGTGAAAGTGTTAATGGGTTACCCATGCGTACTGCAAAGCTTCCTAAAGGTGCAAAACCACCACGTGCAGCACGGAAATCCGGGGGGAATTTAAGCCAAATCTGCTGTTTATTATCAACTTGTGTGCGACACCACAGACATTCCTCAGTTAAAATTTCTGGTGCACGTGATAAACGGACGTACAGTCTCGAACTGTACTCACTTTGGCGGCAAAATAAGCCGCCGTTTGTGCAACATCCAGTATCGCATAAACATGCCACTTAGACGAAAACTGAGAAACTTTATCGTGCCAGCGCTACGGCATGGCTTCAGGATGGAGTTGGAGCCCGGGAAGTTGCCAGAAGCCTTGCAGTGTCACACAGTCATTGTCCGCCTTAGGCTGCGCCTCAAGAACGCCCTCGTGTAGGTCGACCCAAGAAGACCAAGAGTGTTTGCAAGTGGTCCTTAACTTATGTTGAAGTCTGTATGTGTCTGTCTGTGTATATGCGTGAACCAAAAACACCATAATATCCGTCTCCTATCCTTTTCTATGATTGGAAAACATGTCAAAAAACGTCCGCCTGAAGTTGGAGCTCATCGTGAGGTAGATGAAGAAGTTGACCGAGGCATTGACAAGATCTACTAGAAACATAAGGTACGCGGTGAGCACGAAGCTGTTGTGGTACCTTTTGAGAAAGTAGAACTCGGGGATCATCAGTTTGGCCACATACTGCGCTACCAGAGGCACAAAGTTGACAATGTACACCAAAATAACCACGAGGAGCATGCGAATCACCTGTCTATCACGCACTGACATCTGCAGCGGCAAATCCTTGCCCCTTCCGGAAGCGCCCGCGTCGCCATGTTGGCTTTTAATCCGGAAGTCGGAAGCGCGTCGCAGATGGTAATAAATAATGACGGTGCAGACGACCATGATAGAGAAACTGATGACTGGATTCAGGATGCCGATGATGTTGTAGTATGTAACAACATGGACGCCGTTTTCGTAGTAGAAGTCGTTGTAGCTGTAGACTGCAATGGTTCTCCCAAAATACTCCGAGCTACAGACCCAGTCGATGCGATAGATGAAGAGCATGATGACAAACGAGCCGAACACTCCAACCGATATTGCTAGCATCATTAAAAAAGTAAGTTTTGGAGTTACGATGGTTTTCACTTTGAATGGCATACTGACGCACAAGCATCGCTCCACCGCCACGTAAGCAGCCATTGCGTAGGAAGTGTAGCCAATCAAACGCTGCAGGTTTTGCAGATTGGGCGTACTGAGATTTTTCCAGATAAAACCGGTAAAAGGAGAAAATAAACTTATTAAACCGTGCAGGCGAAACGCGGCTCCGCAGAGGCACTTGGCGAGATCCCATAATGCAATGGCAGCCAGACTGACGTTGACGCTATCCTGAAACCCCTGGCGGTAGAAGACTGCAAGGTCAAGGACGTTTGTGACGACCCCCGTACAGGCGACCACGTTGGAGAAGACTAGGTCAAGGACGATCTCGAGCATGCGCAGCGCGCTGTTGGACACCAGGACTGCTGGGGGCTGGAACGTGTCCAACTCTTGTGAGCAGAAGTTCCTGGCAGAGGTGAAGTTTTCCATCACGACCAATCTTCCTCAAGAGTGGAAGCAAATTGAAACGGGGAATAGATCTAGATTAATTTAATGTAAAAAGTTTACACCCAGTGCATACCGCCAATCGAATCAATTGGATAGAGTCGGGGTCAGCCATATTTTCCTTTTTCTATTGAAAAAAATGTATTTATTGATGAAAATCTATCTAGATCTATGTATTCATTTATTATCTGTTTTGTTTTTGTTTGTTTTGGAGTTGCTTTTTTTGGAGGGCTACCATTATATCACAATATGATCTAACCATCAAAAGTTTAATTTGGCTGTTTTTGGAGGATTAGATCAAATCGTGCAAAAATTGCAGCTGTTGTTCAATGAGGGAGAATTCTGGGTGGCCCCGACTGTATCAAAGGAATCACATATGTATCAAATGTATAGTCAATATGCATTTGGTATAACAGAATTATGTAAAGTGAATGAAGTGTAGACCTATCTTCATTGTTGGTTAACTTTAATTTGTCATAAACCTATTCTCTCTTTTGCTACAGCCAGTTTAGTGTAAAGTATATAAACGTTGTCATTTTCAGCATTAAAAAGATAGATTTTAAGCTAATAAACATGTATTGCACTGCCCACCAAAGTTTAAGAAAAAAGTGAAGACGCTACCGTGATCTGATAATACGAATTTTTCTCAAAATCAGGGTTCCGAGATAATCGCGATTTAGTGTTTCTTGCTAATTAACCAAACAAATTGCAATGTTGTTATTGTTTGACTATCCCACATGAAGATATATCTCATTTACCATGACCAAACCAGTGTTAATCGAATTTGAGATAAAGACAAACAAAGCAATAAGAAGAATGCGTTTTATCAGATCACCCCTGTAGAAATGCGATTTATTTTCAACGCATTAGGCTAATCCCAGAATGATCTGATGAAACACATTTTTTCTTCGTCTCGTTAATCATTCTTGAACATACGGACCGAAAGGCGAAGTTGGGACCTGCCAGGAGGCTAAAGTTGGATTACAGGGGAGCGGATATTTCTGAACAATGAGGAAGACCAGAAAAACCAATAATGCAGTATCTTTCACCCTTCTCTCTAGGAAGAAAACCGATCTCAGACAAAAGGAATAGACTCAGGGAGTCTGAATAGAATTCATCGCTCTCGCCATCTCATATTTCAATCACTGTGTGATGTGTTTAAAAGAAATCAATTCAGTTAAGAGAAGCAGCACATCGACACAATAATGGTCATTCAGAGTTGGGGAAAAGTAAGACAGGCACACAGAAAGGAAAGAGGCAAAGTAAAGTTGTTGGTCTTTCCAGTGGCGCCCTCCAACCACCTTCGATTTATTATTCATCACGATTGTTGTTGTTTTTGTTGTTGCGTGGGCTTGTTTTATTTTAGTAAGGTTTAAAGGCGCACAAGGGGTGGATGTCAGCAGAGAAATCCAAACGGGGAATCAGGCTTACTCTGCTCACCTCTCTAGCCTCTACAGCACAAAGTCTGCTTTAACTATTAAGGCACCCCGGAAATAGCAGTTGCCAAGAGAGTGACAAAAATACGAAAGAAGTAGAGGTAACATGGCGATAGTAAGGATGAGGAAAGGAAATGCAGCAGTTCACACGTTTAAAGTCAATAACCTCTTTCCGGTTTAATTTTCTTTTAATTTTTCAAAAAAGTGTTGTTTTTTTAAAAACATAATTAATAAATACATGTACTTACTTTCTCTTCCTACTGTTGAAAATTCACCCTCGTGAAAGCGTCGTCTACCCGTTTGCCATCCGTAAATTTAGGGATTTTGTTTTTACTTTTCAAAGCTCTTAGCTAACGAGCACACAACGACGGCTAATTTCCGTGTCTTAAAATTAAAATCCTGAAATGTAAATGTCAACAAAATATTTTTTTCTTTCACCGGTTTTGTCTTAGGTGTGAGGGAGACAACCGTTCTCTTGTCTGCCAAGGCTTTAGAACACCGGTGTCAAACCCAAGGTCTACGGGCTGCATTCGGCCTGGCGGACAACTTTAAGAAGGATTATGAATACATAACGAATTTATGCTTTATTGTTCTTATGGTTTGTTTAGTTTTTGAGAGAGTTTTACGGATTTTGTAACACAATTAGGCTATGTATGTGCCGAAGATTAGAGGTGTTACAAGAGAGTAGGGCGTACACACAAAAAAAGAATGAGAGGTAAGGACGATAGTTATTTATTTGATAGGAAAGAAGGGGCAAACCACACCAAAGCACCCACCAACCACCCACATGAATATCCTTGCGGGGAATTTTTTTTCTGGTTCTTCAGGAATGGTAAAAACACGACATGTTGATATGAGTAGAATTTATATTACTTTTATAAGAAAATATCCGGACAGTGAGAGAATGTTAAGCAGTTCATCTTAAAATCAATCTCCAAACTACACTACCCTACTCTAGGCAAAAAACGAACTTGTTGCCAAGAAAAGATGTCAATTATTCAACTCTGACAAATTATTAGTGATATAAGAGCAACAATTTGTACAGTATGCCTTGATTTTTTAAATTAATTCAACTTTTGCCTGTTTCCATTCATAACATTGTTTTCTAAGCAGGTTTAGTTTTCCTCTTCTCAGTGAGTGTTTATACAGTTCGGCCGGCAACCTTAAGTGTTCTTTGAGTTTGACCCTCGTGTGAAATTGAGCCTAACACCTCTGCATTAGAGTATTCTGGACCATAATAGGTTCACACAAGTAAGGGGAATTTGTTGTAAGAAGCATCTCTTGAACTCATGATTCCCTAATACTTTGGCTATAGTTCCACTCTCCAAACGTATTTGAAAGCATTTGTCTAATCCCGAGACTTTATAGTGATTTATTTACCCCCGGGGGGGGGGGGGGGGGATGAGGGGGGATATGAACGCTCTAGATAAGAGAGGGATAAATGGAACAATCACCCTAAAAAACATACCCCCTCTCCCCCCACCCCTCACCCCAGGAGCACCAATCATATCACCCCTCCCCCCCAACAGCACCAATCATATCACCCCCCCCCAAAAAAAAAACACAACAAAAACAACCCCACACACAGACATAAAATGAATTCATTTTGGCAAAAGAGAACAGGAGTACGTAAAAAAAAACACGTTTCATTTTTTTGGCCTCTTGAAGAAATGTAGGCTAATTATAGTCATGTTCCAGAAGCAAGGCCTCCCTAGTGAGAAATGACACTGCGCTCAGAAAACACCGTAACTATCGTGAAATAAAATACCAGAGACATGGAATAAATTCCCTCGCATTATTCTTCATTGCGCCCTTTTCCTCATGACACATATTAACTTTTACTTCGGTCTGTGCGTAATTATTTTTCATTTTCGCGTCTTGGTTCGTTAGACTCTACACCCCCCTCCCCCCCCGGGCAACATTGTATTTTTATTTTTTAAGCATCTTAATGCCTTTGACATCACCCCCCCCCCCCTCAATCCTTTTTTCCAAACTCACACTAAATATGTTCCAGCCCACTTCTTCCACTCCCTTCCCTCTCTAAAAAAAAAGTGTAAACCTATGGCATTGTCTTAATCGTGTAAAATTCGCGTTCACACACTTAGCCAAAAAAAATAAAATAAATAAAAAGAACGAACGAACGAAATGAATATACTTGCGAACGCGGAATATTGGGCGTTGACAATGTTTTCAATGCGATCTAATGTCCTAGTGTTGCCTACTTTCTGTTAAACACTCTCTATCTAAATAGCGCTGCATGTGATAAATACAAGCTAATATAATTATGAGAAACGATTATCGCTTACTCTCTCAAGCAGGACCGATTTATCAAATTATGCTGAACAGATAATGCCTGTCAGTAAGTGAATAAAATAATATATGATTTTATTGTTCAAAGCACCCAGAAATACACATTATGTTATTTAGGAGGTGGGCTATTTCAATCGAGCCTGCCTGTCAGAGCACGTCCGGATTCGGCTGTGATTCTCGATCAAATTTACTTCCACATGAGGGATTTGAACTCGCGTGCTTATTCGTATGGAGACGAAGAGACGAACAGAACCATATTTTTCCTACTTGTTATCCCCGCAGGTCATTTGTTTGTATTGTGTAGTGAGATATTTAATTTAAACTTGTCAACAAGGGGCAAACATTGATTAATATGTCTTGTATAGATCAGGAATCTCAAACTGGCGACCCGCAGGGCCCTAGCTGGGCAGTCGGCCCAAGTCCATAACTTTCTGAAGGATGAAAAATTGTTTATGTTATAAAATTAATTATGTAATAATATATCTTTTAAAAAATTATCAGTGCCACTGACTGAAGTGTCTTTAGGCCATTCCAAAAGGGGGGACATTTCTCGTTCAAGCATAGTAGAATTGTAAATGGGCTGACTCATGTCACGCTCATAACTGTGCCTGATCTACAATAGGAAACTGCTGCTTTTTCTTTCCTGATCCTTACTATTGTCATTTTCCTCTACTTCTTATGTATGTTTGTCCCTCTCTTGTGACCTGCTATTTTGGGGTGCCTTGATAGCCGAAGCAGACCTTGAGCTGTTGAAGCTAGAGTGGTGAGCAGTCTAAGTCTGATTCCCTGTAAACACTTCTCTGTTGACACCCACCCCTTGGCGCTCATATGACCTTATGCAGTTGCGAACGCCGTAAAACCCTCTACTAAATAAAAAACAACAAAAAAAAAACAACAACAATCTATCTATCTATCTATCTATCTATCTATCTATCTATCTATCTATCTATCTATCAAATATAATAATAATAGATTACATTATATAATAATATATAATACATAATATAATAACAGATTATATTATATAATAATACATTATATCATATAATATTAGATTATATTATATATCATTCTATTAATAATAATAATAGATGGAATAATAACAGACTGCATTTATTTAGCGCTCTGTCCCACACTAGTATCATCTCTGAGCGGGGAGGCCTCGGACACGAGAGACTTTGGACACGTCAATTCTGGCTAAACTACATGTATTGATAATTGATAGTACACATTTTGTCAGTATGTCACTGGATCACATAATGTCTACCATTTTATTGACATTTAAATCAGCACTTAAAACCCATTTGTTTCAGTCAAGCTTCAATCTGTAATTTTCGATATTCCCAATACAAATATCATTATGTTATCTCTGTATCTATTATGTTCTCTCAGTATCGTTTATTCATGCTGTTCTGTTCTGTAAAAAAATTATGACTGTGAATTCATCAATGTGTGCGAGTGTGTCTGGGTAAGCTTTGTGGGATTGTCTTTACTCAAGGATGTACTGGGAGAGAGAGAGAGAGAGAGAGAGAGAGAGAGAGAGAGAGAGAGAGAGAGAGAGAGAGATAGAGAGAGAAAGAGAAAGAGGGTTACTATAGGAGCTGTGAGCTGCATATTATGTTCTTTGTATTATTGTACAGCTCACTGAGCACTTATTTTTTTTAATGCGCTACATTAATGCAATTTATTATTATTATTATTATTATTATTATTATTATTATTATTATTATTATTATTATTATTATTATTATTATTATTATTATTATTATTATTATTATATGATGAGGTTTAGCTTGCTGTGTTTTGTCACCTCGTTGGGCGAAATCTTGCATCTGCTGTGAACAAAAATGTGCTTTTGACAAGGGAGTATCTTAGTTTTCACATCTCAGTTTGCAAGGTTTACACGTCACACTAGTGTACCTATCCTTTCACAAAACTATGCATAATTTGTGTTTCAGGGTAACTGTTTCATGCCAGATTCATAATGTTAAACCTAGCATTCGTGATGTCTGTTTCATGAACATATTTCCTTCACAACCCCTATGTAGGGAGGATTCGTACAGGGGTATGATGACTTCGTACACTGTCTCAAGTATCCCGACAACTAATGTAAGAGTAACGTTTCTATGAAAATTGAATTTTTAAATACGTATACTTGTGTTGTTGCATTTCCCACACT
Source organism: Aplysia californica (assembly GCF_000002075.1). Taxonomy (NCBI): domain Eukaryota; kingdom Metazoa; phylum Mollusca; class Gastropoda; order Aplysiida; family Aplysiidae; genus Aplysia; species Aplysia californica. The sequence continues at coordinate 10,831 of NW_004797971.1, forward strand.
TAACCATGTCAATGAAACATAGAGTCCCTAAGAGAGAAGAGCCTTTTATTTCAAGAAAAGATTAAACTCGCCAAGCAAGAACTTGTTAATGAAGCATTGTCTTTGCCTCGTGCAGAAGCTGTGTACTATTTTGATATAAAGAATTCTACTCGGGAAGATTCTATTTAAAACGATGTGAAGACCTCAGTGCGTTTTTAGAGACCCTCGTTTATTATTGCACCACTATTTTGATGATTATCAGGGGGGAAAATCTCTCGGAGTATTTGATAAAATGTTCAATGATGTTCTTTTAACCCGACATTTGTCATTATAATATATCATAATCTGTCATGTATAGATAGATAGATAGATAGATAGATAGATAGATAGATAGATAGATAGATAGATAGATAGATAGATAGATAGATAGATAGATAGATAGATAGAGAGACAGAGAGAGAGAGAGAGAGACAGAGAGAGAGAAAAAGATGTGTGTGTGTGTGTGTGTGTGTGTGTGTGTGTGTGTGTGTGTGTGTGTGTTTGCGTGTTATACTCATCTAAGTGATATAACCAGATTTGGGTGGCCCGATATTACGCAATGATACAGTGTTATGGGAATTGAGAAAACAAAACTTTATCTACGCTTTGAAGCGCAAAGTCACTACATTTTCTGTGTTATTCAAATAAAATATCGTGTACAATTATTGTTTTTTCTTATGCTAGAGGCTAGAGACTTGTTTTATCATTCTTGTTGGTTTAACTTATCACTCTGTCTCGTAATTATCAAATAGAAAGTAGTTCCAATGTCTACCTTAATGGTTTTAGATATATACCATATTATTATGCCCTAATTCTGCGATGTTTTGTGAAAAATGAGATGAAGATTTATTGTACGGAAAGATCTCTCGACGTTAGAATGTGTATTTATCTATCACGCTTTGAATTGCTGTTTTTTAAAAAATGTTTTATAAAAATATTCTTTTTAGTAAAGAGAAGCACAACGACACAGTAATGGTCATTTAGGGCTGAGGAAAAGTAAGACAAACAGACAGGCAGAAACAACAGAAGTAGGACCTACCAGTGGCGCCCGCACCACTCGCTGAATTGATGTGGTGAATAGCCCAATGGAGAAAATTGTGAAGGTTGAATAGTAAAGTAAAATGAGCACAGTTCTACACGCAAAAATCTACATTGCGGGCACACTCCCCGAGACAACAGTATACATATCTTTTATTTATAACCTTTGATAGCGCTTGATCTTTCCGATGATTTAAAAAAGCTTATTATTATATATAATAATATATCCTGAGAGAGTAAAAACAAACTAACATAATAATAACACTTGCCTAATAGAAAAACCGACGCAAGAGACAAAGTACACCACGGGACGTTTACAAGTAAATTGTTCTTTAAAATGTTATTAAAAACAGAAGAAACTGTTTTTTTTACTAACTGCTAGCTGTGGCCCTGATTTCTGTGACTTTATAAAAGGTCAAAGTTTTTCAAAAAACGGTTGTTACTTATAATATTAAATTACACACATAGGGAAGTTTCCATTCTCCCTGTGATGCTGTAGATCTAATGTGCTGTTTTTCCACTTTGTTTCGGATTTAAAAGCAATATTTTAGAAGCAATATATTACCACAGAGGTAATTATGTCGGTGTTTTTAGTAAGAGTTTCATGACACTTTCAATAAATTCAAATAGGTCACTATAGAAATATCAGAGCTGAAAATTAGATGTGTTATTAGTCAGTGACCTTCGGAGAAAAGAAGGAGGAGATATAAAGACAAAATAGATAATTTCCGAGTTAATGAGACAAACCGATGTTAGCTCAATAATCACAATTATCTGACATTACTCACTTCGTTGCTCCAGGGGGTAGGCTTAAGCTTAGACTTAGATGACGATAATATGTCGGCGAAACATCGATCTAGGCTTTGCACAAACAGAACTACCCAGAGATCAAACAGTTGGCCTATTATAATGATAATGATGTTGCTTTTGGCTCCCCGTCGTTAGATGAGTAAGCAGTGCAATGCTTGAACACAAGTAGCCAATTATAATTAAATTATTGTTGTTCGCTGAACATCCTCCAGCCGAGTCCGCTGAACTCAAATTGTGCAGGGCCTCCTGAATTTTCTTTTTTTAAATTTTAGTCTCGCTTTCTGTTTAGAGAGGTTTCTCAAATGGAATATATAAAATAAAGTTTAAATAAAAGGAAAAAAAATAGTCGGGGATATTACTTAGTTTCTTTAGGTTGACCCTTATTCTTTAATTAACCATGTAAGGTTTTTAAACGGACACCACGTTACCGCACAATTGCAAAGTTTTATCTGCTCATTTATTTATTTATTTATTTATTTATTTATTTATTTATTTATTTATTTATTTATTTATTCATTTATTTATTTATTTATTTATTTATTTATTTATTTATTGGGCGGGGGGGGGCGACTCTCGCAACTGCATGAAGCCACATGAGCACACTGGACACATTTAACATTTTCAGTTGATAGGGAATTTTGAATTTTGCCCGGGTGGCGGCCAAAGCCTACTCATATCGATTTTGGACCGCCAAGGGATCTTTAAGGTGCACAACTTTTACACGGGACCTCTGAGATTTTTCGCCCTCATCGGAGAATGCTAGGTGTAGGTCTTTCCTACCATAAGATCAGGGGTGTGGCTGAAAGACAGCAGTAAGAAGAAGCCAAGGAATAGCTATAGAAAGGCTGCAGAAAGGGTCAGGATCCCAGAGGAGGGGGCAAAGGAGGCGAGGGAGTGGGGACAGAAAGTGGAGACGAAAGCAGACCACAGAATTTTGTTAGCATAAAAAATGTAAAGGGAGAACATTTTAGAGAAGAAAATATTTCCCTAGTTATCCGGATTCGACACAACATGTCAAGATTTTTCTTTGAATATCTTGAAAACGACTCTGAATAATCTTACGATTTTGACAGAGCTGATATAACTTTTGGATACTGACCTCATGGTATGTGTGGATTCTACGCAAGAAAATGTGGATCAAGGGCGTAACAAAAGTAAATTTACAGTTTTCAAGGACACTCAAGCTTTGGGGAAGTCAACAAAGTTTGGCAAATTGGTCGCTTTTGAGCACAACGGGCCTTTCCCGAGAAAATCGAAGGTATAAAGTTTTTGCCCCTTGTTTAGTCTATTTAAAAGACAAAGCGAGTTTTCTCTACAACCAAACAAACATAACAGATAGCATTTGTATAGCACAAATCCCCGCTCAACAGCAATCTCTATGCGCTTCACAATCTGTACTATTACCCCCAGCAGACCTGAGAGCCTTCCGAAACAACCTCAACTTCCTAGGGAGCATACAGTGCAAGCAGCCATTTATAGGCGCCAAAACACTAACATACTGACACGATCTTTCGCTGTAAACATAAAGAATGCCGATAGGTATAAAAATCCCCTTATGATTTCCAACTTGCCCCACATAGAACTGGCTGACTGCAGGCGGCTTTAAGCTCGGATCGGCGTTGTCGGCTTTATCGGAATCCAAAATACATTCTTATAACGCCGAAAAACTGGGAAGGGCGTCTCGCTGTCAACTCGCGACCTCAGTGCTTTCTTGTCCTATCTCCATTTTTAACACTAAAAATGTGACTTCTTCTTAAGCTCACTCTTTGTTGTGAACTGCTTTCACTGTTATTAAAAATGGAGATGTGACAAGAAAGCACTGAGGTCGCGAACTCATGCAGTCTCGCCGTCGCCAACTCGGGTTGAGTGGTTTGCATGACGTCACCCGACTGGACAGGGGACAATTTTAAAGTTCCATTTCAGAGCTGTTGCTTCACGGTAGACAAAAACTAATTGCATTTTTTAAAATCAGCGTCGTTAAATTAGAGTGGCAACCGAGCAGAATTACATTTTAAGCAATATTTTAGGGATCTCGGGGTTTTTTTCTCCCCCAAATAAATGCTTCATCAAAATACCAGCTGTGTTGTGGTGTAATTTTTTAAAAATATCTAGATCTAGGCTTTGGTGCCCTCTATGTGGAGTCAAGCAGACAGCTACTGCCGCCTTTCCGAGTCGATCTTCAGCCGCCTAAGTTTCGGCGTTCTCTGTGTTATCGCCCTATGGCTGGGTACCCATTCCCGCCTGGGTGAAGTGAGGAAAATTCGTGTAAAGTGCCTTTCCCGAGGACACAACGTTGGACCCGTGGCTCGATCCCCCGAACCGACAACCTCACGATTACGAGTCCGCTGGCTAACCACTAGGCCACCGGCGCCACATACACACCAATGAAACCAAACTTCTATAGGTAGAACTTTTGGTGTAGGTCAAGATTTCTTGAAACACCCTAAAAAGCGACCCCATTTTAGCGCTAATTTTACCTCTCACACGAGGAAGTTTCAATTGCAAATATTTCGACTTCTAGTTACGAGAGGTGTTGTTGGTTGTTTTTTGTTTTGTTTTTCATCAAAAGCGTTATAAATGAACAGGACTTTACTTTTAGATTACGCCCAAAAATTGCCGAGTGCTTGATTCCACCGTGCCGTGACGCACGTTTTAGTAGATACATCGAATTGGAAGTTGTGCATGTACAATATCATCATGGCCTTATGTAGATAGATGGATAGATAGATAGATAGATAGATAGATAGATAGATAGATTAGATAGATAGATAAATAGATGGATAGATAGATAGATGGATGGATAGATAGATAGATAGATAGATAGATAGATAGATAGATAGATAGATAGATAGATAATGTGGGATATGCAAAACTGGGACACAAACCGTGTATTCTTTATTTTACACTCACATAACCACTAGTTACTTCCCTTGTTTCTCCAGTGGCACAAGCTCAACATGAGGAGTTTGACGACGGAATAACGTCATTCTAAAACATCCACCACTGAGTACGCACAAAGAATGGTCTCAGCTTGGATTTGTACACAGCTAAAGTGGCAACAATAATATTGCTTCATTCTACACAGGTTTGATTGTTTTCGTTGGCAGTGTGCCAGCTCTTTCCTTCTGCTTTCTCACCCTTTTCCTGTCTTTCTTATTTCTATCTGTCTGTCGTCTTTCTTCCTTTCTTTCTTTCTTTCTTTCTTTCTTTCTTTCTTTCTTTCTTTCTTTCTTTCTTTCTTTCTTTTTCTTTTATTAATTTTCACTTTCTATCTTTTTTCTTTCTATCTTTATTTTCTTTTTTTCTCTTTTTCTTTCTTTCCTTTCTCCTTTTTCCTTTGCTTATAGTTTTCCTGTCAGATCTTCTTTTCCGTTTCTTTCTTTTCCTGCATATTTTCTCTCTTTTTCTGTTTTTCTGTCAATGTTTTCGTCTTTTTTTTTCTTACTTGTGTAGCGGAAGAGGAGAAGTAAATGAATCTTTTTAAAAATTGTTTTTGAGGAAAATGTAAGGCATGCAAAGTCACCACATTGTGGGTGGTTGGCAGGTGCTCTAGTGTGGTTTGCTCTTTCCATCCTATCAAACATCTATCGTACTAATAATCACTCCTCCCTCTTTTCTTTGTATTCACATGTTGCTCTCTTAATATCATCTCGAATCTTCGGAACTTATATGACGCACTATAATAATATTGTGTTACAAGTTAGGTACAACTTTTACTGAAACGAAAATCGCCACGCAGTTTCAAGGTCGAGGACTTCACACTTTCGTTGACATGTGTGTGTTTGTGAATGTGATTGTGTGTGTGTGTGTGTGTGTGTGTGTGTGTGTGTGTGTGTGTGTGTGTGTGTGTGTGTGTGTGTGTGTGTGTGTGTGTG
>NW_004797971.1:18783-20339 GCF_000002075.1 Aplysia californica
GGGGGGAGGGGAGAGAGAGAGAGGGAGAGGCTACCCTTTTGCCCATCCTGCAGACATACGTTCTACCGTTCTACCTGGGACAACAGTTATATCGGACAAGTGGGCTGCGTACAACACCATAACCAATCTTGGATACCAGCACCTTTCTGTGAACCATTCCATTCAGTTTGTCAATCAATCCTGCAACAGGTGCGACTATCAATCACGTGGAGTCGATGTGGCGCAGGGCAAAGCTACGCGACAAGGAAGAATGTGGCACGCATCATTCGCTGATAGATTCGTAATATGATGATTGAATTCATGTGGAGGATGCGATTCGGCGAGGACCCTCTCGAGAACCTGATATCATGCATCAGTGACGTGTACCAAGTTTAAGCGCAACCCTCCCACACTTATGTACATCATAAGTATTTCTATATTCGTTTCAGTTTTTGCGCTTCAGCTTTGATCTAGGGTTTTGATCACGCCTGATTTTTATATCGATATTGAGTTGGATATTAATTTTCTGCACCATGTTCGTTTCAGTTTTTAAGCTTCATTTTATACCAGTAGATTTAAGTTCAGTACATTGTTATGTAAATGACTATATGTCTGTTCCGCGCTATTTACAGATCGGCTGCAGGTTTTAACGATCTGAAGATTGCGTTAATATTTTATATTTTTGAAATAATTATTTTTATTCAATTCCGTCTTTATTCTTTTACTCACATCAAGGAACATTCACATATATTTTCAAACGTGTAAAAATATAAAAATTCAAATTCAAATTCAAATCAAAATTAAAATAATATGACACTGAAGAGCTCACAAGAATGATACAATGCCAGGAATAAAAAAAAAGTTCACAAAGTACATTTAATCTATTTACAGGTTTCGCATTATATCAAATGTCCTATTTTCGCTCCGGGTTTCAGTCAATTACACTTGAAATGGTACCACAAAATGCAAGGTTCGCATTCCATCATGGTTGTTCCGTCGTCTGTTCCTCGACACTTGCAGTGGATGTTAACTTCGTACTAATTGTGAGCTTTGAGTTTAATATCTGGGACTGTATCATTTTTATGAGCTCTTTAGTGACCTATCATTTTTATCATTCTTCTATTCGCAGGAGAAATATTCTCCTCTGTGGATGTACTGGTCATCGTCAGACATTGACGAATGAGTAATTTTTAATGTAAAAGTGTAAAAACTACTGATACTGTACTTTTGAGAATGACGGCAGTATTGCCGGTGAGCGTCGCTGAGCGGTGGTCAGTTCAGGCAGCCAAACGAGACGTTCGTGGTGTCGTGGGTGGGTCCACCCTTCTCAGAACGTCAGGGCTTTCTGGGGAATCTCTCCAGTTCACGACTGGCCTGGCTTTTCTGATATTCCAAAAAAAGCGTCATGGCTTTGAAAATAAATAATAGAAAACTACTTCTCTTTGTCAAACGGGATTTTTTTCTTCTTTTTGCCGCTTGCAAACCTTTGCTTTTCTTTTGCTTGTTTGTTGTTGCAGTAGAAAGAGTCAGGAGCTAAGAGGAAAAAAAACCCGTGGACTGAGGGTGGAGGGGGGGGG
>NW_004797971.1:21119-29075 GCF_000002075.1 Aplysia californica
GTGAAAGAGCTAAGATATGCGGTAGTGTCAAGAAACAATATTATGAGTAACGTATGATGGACGTTACTGAGATTAATAGAAACTGACTTGATCGGCAGAGAAAAAGAAACACTACTAGGCCAGAAAACAAACTGAAAGTGAGAGGCAATAAACTGCTGGTCCTGGCCTTCAGTTCTTTACTCGTACATGTACTTTCTACACCCCCAAACAAAATATCGACGTGCACTGGACCCGTTAAATATATGTAATAAGAACTGTCCTGTATGATAACAAAAAGTCAATTGATACTGTACCAGTGACGCTGTCCCAAGCAGATCAAGTCTACAATTAAGATAGTATACAAAGCTGGACAAAGTTAGCACACAACAGTTTCCGATTATCATATCATCAAATTTTCTTCATCACACTTCTCACTTCTCAGAACAGATCACTGTGTTGTAACAAAGTGGGGAAGTGTGTCAAATGCTAATTATAGAACTTGGTGTCTAGCTGGGGTGACGGTGGAAAAGGGGAGGGAAGGGAGGGGGTAGGCCTGGCCCAGACTCTGACAGCCGAGTGCCTATCGCTCTTCGTTAAAATTCTCCTTATTATATCTTCACTAGACAATTCCTCCTTCGGCCCACCAGACTCCTATGGGCCAGGTAAGTTATTAGTTGGGAGAAAACGATGAGTAAATGTCAAACAGGAACTATGGGTGGTTAAAAAGTCAATAAACAAAAAAGATTAGCGCCATGCTAACAGTAAATGTTCTGATAGTAGTTAGAGAAAGGCTGAACTATAAATACATGTTTTGCTGATAAAATAATACATGTGTCTGTGCTGCTCAAGACAATCTCAATCTTAATTTTGTAAGCTACAAAGAGGCCAATTTGGCAATTAAGGGATTATTAACTATCCGTTCTGAGGGCTGTCGATGGATTTGTCCATAGGACTGACGTCATCGCTAGGCCTAAGCCCGCCGTGTGTTTGGCCTTGTACGTAGTAGCCTACGAAGTTCCGCGACGTGATGGCTTGATGGGAGGGAAGACGATTTAAAGTTATGAGCTGGCGCGATAGCAAACGTGAAGGAATGAGGCTCTGTCACGACAAATAAACAGCAGAGAATCCCACGTGTCTATTTGAGCGCCTTCAAATCGACAAGGTGCTTTTGAATGTTGATACATGTTTGTTTGGATTTACTTAAAACTGAATGAAAATCATCATCAGCAATAAATCTCCTGTCAACAGTCCAGCTGAAAAAAATTTGACCGGCACCGCCGGTCTTGCCCAGTTAACAAACCGCCCCTGCCTTTATCTAATATGTGTAAGCGTGCGCGTGTGATAAGAAAGTAGGTGTGTGCGTGTGTGAGGTGTACGTGAGTGTGTGTGCGTGTGTGTGCGCGTGCATGAATATTGTTCATACATGATGCATGTGTCTACATACAATGTAACCGGGCACCTAGTCTCAGTATATACGTACACGGTAACCGGAATGAAAATAAACCAATACTTGTTCTGTGCTGTCACTTGTTGAAATAAAAAAAAGACAATTATACACGCGTCTTGTCGGGCTCGCCATCGTCACTGACCCTGGGCTTTCGCATCACATTGTGAGTACCGGTTGGGGTCACCAAAGTTCATTCAAAGTCTGTGCGCTACGAAGTATTGAGTTCCGGAATGGGGGAATTATTGTTTTTGTTTTTTTTAAGGTACAGTCGGGGGAGGGCTGGAGTTGAAGGCAACACCGGATGACAAAAACTGAACTTGGAATTCTTAACTGCCCGGATACCGTGTACGTGACACTGGGACTACGTGCCCGGTTGCCGGTTACCGTGTACGTAGACACTGAGGCTAGGTGTCCGCGTACCGTGTACGTAAACATTCCGTTATCTAAAACGCCTAAAATTAAGCTGCGTTCACGCGGGAGTGGGTGCTATAGAAATGATCTAGATCTACATTAGTACATGTATTGATATTGTTTATAAATGGGGGGGAAAAATTGCTATATTTTACGATTTGACTTAGTGTTAAAACAATACCATGCCGGTTTTAATAAAACAGAATTTATCTGAAATAGATCTAAATACAGATTACCGGTGTATCGAAGGTTTCAAGAGAAAAATAGAACATGATCTGATTTGATTGGAGCATAAGCTTATTTTGTATTTTGAGGTTGTTTCGAAAATCCCTCGTCAATTTTTTGTTTTTTTTAATAAACTAAACCTCATACACTCCTTGATTTTTGCATGAACCAAGTACTTGGTATGTACTAAATTTGGTCAAATTTTATGCCTTCATTTAAAAGTTATTACGAAAACCGAGGGTCCCGTTATTTTGTGTCACGCGTTATCATATTATATTTGGTCGATAACCTTATTGTTAACGTACTCGTGTGTTGTTACTAGTAAAAGTTGTTAATAACATTTGATGAATTTGTATTGTGGGTCATGATTTTTTTAAAAGGCTGTGCTGCTTTTGTGCTACCGGTACTAAAAATTGTCATGTTTTTTAAACTTAAATGTTAAGCCCGTATTAATGCGCCTGGGATAGGAAGATTGAACTTTTTTTCAAATTTTAGGCAGTTTATCTTGCAATTTTTTGCAATTTTTCTATTTCAAAAATGCAATTTTCCGCGGGGTCAGCTATTTTTAATCAGGGGTGAACATCGTACCTCAAGACAACAAGATCACCGTTTTCTGATATTTAAATGTGGCGATTTGGCTCTAATAAATCACGGTCAACTACTTCTCTTGTTCTAATAGTATGACTTCATGGGCCGTTGCCGGGGGCTCTGGTGCAGTTTGCTCCTTTTTCATTATATAATTTATGACTTCGAAGGCGTTTCGTGAGTGCCCTGGTGTGGTTTGCTCCTTCTGTCCTGTCAAACATCTATCGTCTTTATCCCTTCCTTCTATTTTGTATTCGTTACTTTCTTCATCTTCTGCACTTTTATGACCTTATTGTGTTGTAAGTGTCATATAACTTACTAAAACTAAACTTGCCTTCGTCTGTGCCGCTTCAAAACCTTTACTTATCGTTTTAGACAGTTCCGACTGTGTCCAAAGTCCGTTTATTATTGGTGGACACGGCTCAGTGACCCCACGAGTGACCAGCCAACCGCGAGCACACGCTGTGTCAACTGACCATTTCCCACCTCATGCTTGACCACGGCCCATTGCACCTGGACGTAACAAGCAACAATAGAATGCCATCGACCCAGATCTCACCACTGACCGCTACTTAGATTTACAAAATTCTATCTGACATGTTTTTGTTTTTTATTCGTTGTAGTACGTGTTTACAGCTCTTGCAACACAATACTTTACTTTACTTTTACTTTTATCCACCGCTTACACCCTTTCATGTGTCGCGGGAAGAAAGAAATGTCTCTTTGTCGCCACCTGGAGAGCTTGGGTCAAGGGGATGCCGCGGGTGGTTAATGTTTCCTTGACTCCATCTATCCAAGTCTTTCTCGGTCACTCTCTAGCCTTGTTGCCATTTAATTTTTTTTATGTAGGCACGTTGTGCTGGGTGGTGTGATAGTAATCGCATGAGATGTCCGACCCATTTGATTCTTTGGTGTTGGATGTGATGCAAGACACCATTTGTGCCCACCATTTCTCTGATTACCGTGTTTCTAATTTTGTCTCGACTGGTCTTGTATACTGCTTTCCAAGGCATCGCATTTTATATGTTGTAATTCGTTGCTCTAATGTCTTGTTCGTGGTCCATATTTGGCATTTGTAGGCGAGTGTTGGGATGAATATAGAGTTGATTGTTCTGAGTTTTGTTGTCATGGGGATGTTAGAATGTTTCGGTAGTGGAGTAAGCTGGTAATTAACATTATTGGCCTTTCAGTCGCCCATCGTCTGTGAATATACCTCCGAGGTATTTAAATTCTTGGACCTGTCTGAGACTGTTGGTGTTGCTGTGTATCCTGAGTGGCCCTGGCTTTCTGGTTACTTTCATTGTGTCTGCTTTGTTGATGTTGATCTTCATGTCGTAGTTGTTACATTCTTCGTTTAATCTGGTGGTGTAGTGTTGGAGACTTCGTTCATCTGTGTGTGCCAGGCTTTGGTCACCAGCGAAGAGTAATTCATTTAGGGCGTCTGGTTCTGTGTTGGCCTCTTTTGTAATGATATCAATATATATGATAAATAGTAGTGGTGATAGGCCACAACCTTGCCTTACTCTGGATGTTATCTCGAACCATTCTGTAAGTCCCTCCGACGTTCTTACTGTACGTATGCTGTTCTCCCTAAATAGCACGGATGTTATCTAGAAGTTGGCCTCTTACAGTAGAGTTTTCGAGTTCTTTCCACAGCTTGTTTCTATTCACTCTGTCGACAAATACTATGTTTAGTTTCCTGTTGTGTTCTATTACCCTTTCGCACATTTTTCGAAGGGGAAATGTTGCGTCTGTGCATCCTCTTGTGCAACACAATGAGGTCATATAAGTACCGAAGATTAGAGGTGTTGTTACAAGTGAGTAACAAACACAAAAAAGGAGAAAAGATCAGGCCGTCAGATATCTAATAGGAAATGAGGAGCAAACCACATCAGAGCACCCGCCAACCACCCACTGACATTTTTGGACGTGTCAAGTCACTGAGACCATGAGGTCAGAAACTGAAAATAATGTTCTACCTGCTCTGTCAAAATCGTAAGATTATTCGGAGTCGTTATCAAGATGTTCAAAGAATTTCATTCGAAAAAGCTTGACTTGTTGCCTTCTTTTTCTTTGCGTTTCCTGCCTGCAAGGTCTCAGGGGTAGCCCACTGCTGTTTCTTCAGCCTGCAGTGCATTTCTTTAAACCACTTTTTTAAAATGTATGTGACCGTTCTTCTAAAGAGCTTGGCGTGTTGTGAAACTCAATTTTTTGACGTCAAATTTCTTAAAACTAGGTTCTGAGCTAATAGAACTTTGTAGATCTAGGGTAGTGATTTGGCGACACTGCACCTGGATGTAACAGTACAAGCCATTGGCTGAGATCAGAATCCCACAACTTGGGGCAGAAGATATTCGGAGACGTCTACGGCGAGCACCCAGGAACTATTCGGAGACGCACTCCCGCACACAGAAGATGCACTCCTATGGGGGTCAAACTATGTTTAGTTGGCTGCAGATCACACATATAGCCACTAAAACTGTCGAAAATCAATTATTTTCCAGAAAATGTCAGACTCAACTGAAAATTCTCCAATTATGGATTAAAACAGGGGGGCATGACACCCCCCGCCCCCACCCCGTAACCCCTCAGGTTTTTTACTTGGTCTAGAGGCTCAACACATTTTAACTGGTCTATCTCCGCCAGAGACGTCTCCGAATGGATACTGCGCAACTTGGCAACTTTACCGTAGACTGCCGTCCGGGGGTTATCGTGGTTTAGATGTAAAGATGTTTGCCTCTCATTCAATAGGTCCCGAATTCAAAACTTGATAGCGACGGATAACGTTCTTTTCTAAAATGTTCTCCTTTCACCTTCTTTCCTGCTCTCTTACCATGTTCCGTCGTCTGCTTTCGTCCCCACTTTCAGCATTCTCGCCCACCCCAAGCCCTTTCCTCCCTCCTCTGCGATCTTGATTCTCTTTTTGCAGCCTTTCTACTGCTAGTACTTGGCTCCTTCTTACTGCTGTCCTTCAGCCACATTTCTGATCATATTGTAGGTAAGATTTAAAACCTAGTCTTCTCGGAAAAGGGCGATAAATATCGGAGGTTTCGTGTGCAATTTGCACATGAAAAAGATCTCTTGATGGTCCTAAGAGTAGGCCTTGGACGCCATCCCGGCAAATTTTAGAATTAATTCCTACAAAACAGAAAATGTTTACTACGTCCCACACGTTCATAATTATGACCTAATGCAGTCGCGAGCACAGAAAACATTTAAATTAACAAAACAAAACCAGAAATATAAAAAAGAACAAAACAACAACAACAACAACAAAACAAAACGAAACCCACAAAGACTGCCGTCATTATTTAAAATACAGTAGACTGTATTATTATTTAAGCAGTTTTTACAATTTTACAGGAGAGCCCGAATAGGATATAAGTAGTTTTATTCCTAACCTCTTTGGGATAACCAAAAACTCTGAATGTTGTTACTAAAAAAAAAAAAAATTATTTAAAGATAAGGCAGCAGCTGTTCGGACTCGAGTCTGAATAGCCTGTCATGGCTATTCGGACTCAAACTCCAATGTGTGTACCGGATGTGAAGCGGACGCGCAATTCGGTATTGGCTTTCCTCAGTTTCTACGATCTGGCCTAAATTTTCGACACAACTATTTTGAAAAGTAGATCTATTAGTGACGTCAAAAGTGAACAACAGTTTCAAAATCTGAAACACTACACAACGAAGGCAAACAGAGAAACTGTAACCTAAGCTCAACGCAGTTTAAAAAAGAATCGCAGTTTCAGAACAACAAAGGATTAAAGCTATCAGTAGGTAGTTAAAACCCGCTTTATTTGACGAGAAAGACAAAAACATTGGTCAATTGGAAGTCCAGTCAGGAATTTGGAAGAGAAAAGTTTAAACCCTTCCAAAGGGCACAAAAGTCAGTCATTCAAAGTAACGTGCATTGCAGTTTGAGTCCGAATAGCCACAGGAGGCTATTCCGACTCCAGTCCCAATAGGCATTTCGTAAAGGTAATACGGAAGTAATTATCAAAATTGTGAGGAAAAAAAAATAGACTTGGGATATTTGCAAAGAGTTTCTTTTCTTGGTAAGGACATTCCGGTTTGTTTTTTTACCCTCCTGTGAATTTGTAAAAACTGACAATTTATTTTTTAAATGACTGCAGTAGAGAATATGAATGGAGATCTCACCACTCGTCGAAATTCCACTCTCGGACTTACAAGAACTCTCCATGACCGATGCAGACTTTTTTGTTTTTAATTGAAGAATTATTTTATACCTTTATCAGCGCAATTTGTGAGCATTATTGTCCGCTTTATTTTTATATAAATATGTTGTATATATTCATATTTAATTTTAATTAAAGCAATGATCATACATAACAAGATGGTCTACTCCTCTCTTTGAGCCAATTAAAAAAGTGTCCTTAAAATTCGGTGGCGCCCTCTTCGCAAATGCGCACCCTTTGCAAACAGAGTTACCCTACTTGTGTGAAAAAAATCAAAGTGAAACTAACAAGTTTTTTTAATAAAGAAGAATTCAAATTTTGGGCGAACGCTTTTCTAAAATGGTTACGCTGACAAAAAATTACTTCCGCAAGAAGAGGCGACTGTTTTCTTCGTTTAATTTGACTTAAGAATGAGAGGAGAGGGGTTATTAAACTATTTTAAGAACTTAAAACTCCGCACTGAATGAACCCGAACAGCTGATGAACAGCAGTCGATCTGCGCACAAAAGGAGGTGCTATTCCTATTCTTCTTCTGGAGAAACGAAAGAGTACTTCAAAACAAAGACTGCAGCGCCATCTGAGCCATTTTGCGGACTTCCGGCGGACACTTTTCGCTAAGTGGACAATCTTGTTATGTATGATCATTGATTAAAGTAATATGTAATTTAAATTCTAGGTATATCTGCATCTAAATATGTTTTTTGACCATTCCTGTACAGCCAAGAATAATTTCCCACTGGGACAATAAAGTATCATCTCTTTAAATCTCTTTATATCATTGAGGAGATAAGCTTCCGACCCTTCCTGTCGGAGCCCGGCCAACCCGGGCTGAGAGGGATACAACATGCCATCAGAAAGACTGAGAAACTTGATATAAATTGTGCCCCCGCTTGGGACTCGAACTTGGGTCTCCTGAGTGCGACAGCTAAACGCATGACCACTGCACCGCATACAACACCAAGAGATCAGTTAATAAGTAAAGATGTTTCAACTGTAGAATTTCGTAACATTGAACTTTTGTCATTCTTCACCGTTTTGTTTTCTACCTCTTCCTTTCCTTCCGTTCAGACAATTACTTCTCTCGTTTCTCTTTTATCCCCCCCCCCTCTCTCT
>NW_004797971.1:30144-37816 GCF_000002075.1 Aplysia californica
AGACAGACAGACAGACAGACAGACAGACAGACAGACAGACAGACAGACAGACAGATAGACAGACAGACAGACGCCTATGCTCTTTACATGCACAACACAAGCTGCCTGTTCTAAAACCCCATTTTTTTACAATCGCCGAACGAAGAGACCTTGCCAACTGCACTTAATGGTATCATTGCTTAACTCGGCAAAACCCCTGAACAATGACGATTCTGTTTCGTCTGTTGAATCATTGTCTAGATCACTAGATCTATACCGCCATCGAAAAGCCTGCTGTTAACGGTCTTTCTCTCATTTGGACTTGGAGCAAACTTTGGGGACAATCTAGTTGAGAAGAAACCGAGTGATGTCTTCGCCCTACAGCTGCAGGCAGAGCGTCCTAGTAATGATACTGGTCATCTCTGATTGCCTCATGCGTCTCAAGATGAGGGGCTCTCGGAGTCTAAGTAAGTAAGCATTCTGTGTACTTTAATCTGGGTAAACTTAAGCCTTAGAGTTAGACTTAGACTGAGACTTAGACAAAGTTTTAGAAACCATAGTTCTATAAATCTTAGGTACATGTATATTGTAGCACCCGCTCTTTTATAACAGCCCGAAAGATAATTAATTTATAGCACACAAGTTTTGAAAATTAATAATTTAAAGACTATGGAGAAAATCTATATCTTACCTTCTTGCTTATATCATTTAATCTTATCTCATTAATTAATATCTTATATATCTTATTTTATGTTATCTTATCTTATCTATCTTATCCTATCTTATCCTATCTTATCTTAGTTTGGCTTTGCTTGTGTTGGTAATCTAGTGGTCAGGCTACTGGACTCGTAATCGTGAGTAGTGGCGAAGAGTGTTATGTTATAGTGGTGTCCTAGACACACTTGAAAATGTATTCGCCCAATCTTCGTGTTAAAGCCTTGCATTACCCACCCATGAAGCACACCGTTTAAAGCTTAATAAATTCTGCATCATCTGACACATTAACAATTTATCTATTTTCTGAGACGCCCGAGACGTGGCCACTCAATACCGACCTTAAAAAATCAAGCTTGCCAAAATTGTGCAAAATCAAAGAAACGTAAAATTGTCTTCGAATATGTATTGAGGAACATCAATATTTTACTATTGATAGAATGGACATACATTGCATGTCCAATGAATGGATAATTTTGTCTCTGCAATAAACACTAATTTATTTCGATATTCTGTCACGATAGTTTCAAACAAAAGGGAAAATAGCAATCACAAATACCACGCAAAACTTGGCTTAACATTAAATGTGCTCATCGTTGTTTTGCTGAGGAGCCATTGGTTTTGTGTGTAGTCCACGAAACCTTTGGACATCGACTCAATTAATATTCTGAACTTGTTTGTCATTTCATCCCAGATGTGACTGAGATTTGCAAACAAAGGGTTTGAATTGGGAGCAAAGTCGCTTTTCTTCAACAGCTGTTCCATGGGACTTCACCTTCCTGTAGGATTCATATATCGAGGATATATACTTGCGACCACTCGAACGTTGATTCGATTTGGATTTTCAAGAATTGTCTAGTTCTAGTGGCATTGGCCTTTTGAGAAAGTGCTTTGCTATGCACGGAGATGTCTACTTGAATAGCACCATGACGAAAATAAGGGTAAGACATGACGTTCCAGCAATTGCGCGACGTCGTTCACGAAACTAACCCATCCAGTGGTTCTCACGAGGCCGGCTTTGTTCATTCCACCTCAGACCACCCAAAACCATGACAGTTTCGGGACCTCTGTTTCTCAATGACAGAAGATTATGTCCCAAATCTAACACAGGCCATGTGAAAAAAAAGGTTTCGTGCTCGATACGAAACTAACAGCTCCTATACAACAATAACAAAACTAAAACTATTGAACACACGTAACAATGTTAAGTCCAGGTTTTGCGTATTGTTTGTAACCCCTCTGCCTTTCAATCTATTTGAAAATATCATCAGAAGATATTGTTCATTGTAGTAAAGACAATGATATTCTCTTTTCATGTGATATTCAATACAACTCAATTATTAAAAAAAACTGTCTGGGCCCCCTTTCCATGAAAGGAATGATCGGTGCATAAACATCAACTGAAAGTCATTGGCCTACTATATTTACACTCTACTGGAAAGGAGCAATAAATCTTGAGAGATGCAAACAATCAGAAGGTCTAGATCTAGATCTATTCTCTCAAAACAAAATGTGCCTCGCAATATCTCACTTCCGCACCGGCTTTTCTAAAATTGCAGAGACAGAAACGTCGGCCTACAAAAGCGATCGGCGAAATAAACAAATTTAGCTTTTTGCAGCAAAACTGTCTCAAAACGGAAAAAAACGAAGGGCGTCATGATCTGGAGAATATTTTAAAAGAATCTTTTGGCGAAAACCGCATGTCGATCGATGCAGCCATTAAAAAGCATTTTAAATAGCAAAATTCGGCCACCACAAATAGATAATAGAAATGTTGATGCATCTCAAGCGTGAGCACACTTTTACGTTTCTCTGATTTCGCAGTTTTGCCTAGCTTGGTCTTTTTAAGTCAGTTTTGAGTGCACATATCTCGGGCGTCTCCAAATATATATAAAATATTAATGTGTCAAATTATACTGAATTTACTACGTTTGTAGAAGGCTATAACATGATGATTCGGTGATTATTTTCAAGTTTCTTTTGGAAGCCACTTATTATAATCAAATAACCACAGTTTCCCGGGGGGAAGGGGGGGGGGGGGGCTCTCGTGGCCTAGAGGTTAATGTGTTCGGCTCTCATTCCAAGGTACCGGGTTCGCATTCGGATAGCTACGGAAAAAAAAATTCTTTACTAAAATTGTCTCTTTTCACCTCCTTTCCTATTTCCTGCTATCTAGCAATGTTCTGTCGTTTGCTTTCGTCTCCACTTTCTGCCCCCATCCTTTCACCTTCTTTGCCCTCTCATCTGGGCTCCTGACTCTTTCTGCAGCCTTTCTACTGCTACTCCTTGGCTCCTCCTTACTGCTGTCTTTCCGCCACACCCCTGATCTTCTGGTAGGAAAGATCTACACCTAGCCTTTTCGGACAAGGGCGAAAAATCTCGGAGGGCCCATGTGCAAGTTGTGCACGTTAAAGATCCCTTGGTGGTCTTAAATCGATAAGAGAAGGCTTCAGCCGCCAACCGGGCAAAATTCAAAATTCCCTACCAACTGAAAATATTAGGTGTGTCCCGCGCGCTCATGCAGTTGCGAGCGCCGTAAAACACTTTACAAAAACAAAAAACAAAATTCCCTGCCAACTGAAAATGGTTGGTGTGTCCCGTTCGCTCATGTGCCCTTATGCAGTTGCGTGCGCCGTAAAACACTTATAACCCCGGCCCTGTTTCCCTTCTCAATTTTAGAACTTCGTCGAAGTCAAATTCACCCATAGCCGAAAGCTTCATAACTTGAATATAAATATAGATGTTTATAATCTCGAATGAACGGCGTGCACAACATTCAAAACGGTTTCATTGCCACATAAATAAACTGTTTACGCCTTTCTGGTCACTCTCATAAGCGGCCACAAGCACTGATTATGTAAGACAACAATTAATTAGACTGGTAGAGTGACCCCAAAAAGGTGAGGGTAACTAACACCTAATAATCTCATGGCTTCTGTGAGTGCTTGGGTCTCAGCCAAATTTGAAATCAAATTGATGATTGTCATGTACTTTAATAATTCTGCAGTATTGTCATATCAGCTTCTTTGGGCTTTTTTTGTTTGTGTATTCACACTTTTACATGAAGTTAAATTAATAAGTGGTAGAAAATTTTGAGACCATTATTCCCACAGCATTAAAAAAAATTAGGATTACGTTTTGCCAAAAGTGGGAATACATATCTTATTGTTTAATTTGATGGTTGAACATAAACTATTGTGAATCAATTATTTGTTTCCATTCACAACTCAGTGATGCCGCTTGGAGTAAGAAGTTTAGTATATTATGTACCTTGTGTTCCTGGCAGCAGACACTGAGAGAATAATAAGAGCTGTTGAGATGAGATACCTCCGTAAACTGTAGAACATCTCATAAGAGACCCTGTCACCAATGAAGAAGTGAAGAGACGCATGAAAGAAATGTAATCTGATCTTAAAACTTCTGTCAATGGTAAAGCAACGTAAGCTGAAATGGTATGACCATGTCACCCGTTCTTCCGGCCTTGCTAAAATCATTCTACAAGGCACCGTGGAGGGAGGACAAGGGAGAGGCCGACAGAAGAAGAGATGGGAGGATAACATCCGAGAATGGACATTCATGGAGCTGAGGGACACACTGAGGAAAGCAGAGAGCCGAGAGGAGTGGAGGAGATTTGTTGTCATCTGAAAGAGGCGACCCAATCTAAGGGAGAAGAAAAAGAATACATGTGGCTAATCTATTCGTGTGTGACCTCCTCTCTATCTGGTTCCTTGTCTCGCTTTGATTGTCTTGCCAAATTTGTCCTTACGCTCCTCTTTCGGGGATGGACGATAAACTGGAAGGTCCCGCCTATTAAGTAACCTAATAGTGTTGATAGGGACGTTAAACCTATACCATTTCACCGTGACTATTGTGAGGTTGCGGGTTCGGAGTTTCGAGGCTCAGCTCAGCTAGGTGATGCGTCCTTGGGAAAAGGGATGGCTAGATCTACCCAGCTAGAGAGAGTGAAAAATCTTGTCAGCATGTTCGTGTCTAGCTCTTGGGTAGTAATATAACTACATGTATAAGATCTAGATTGTAAAGCCCACAAAGCTTGCTGTTGAGCAGGAATTAAAATTGGTGCTATTCACATGTTATAACTAGAATCTTATCTTATCCCATCTTATCTCATCTTACCTTACCTTATCTTATCTTATGTCAAATAGGTACAGAACCCCCCGCCCCTCCCAGTCTTTTTTAGGGGGGGGGGTGGGGTGGGGGAGGGTAGAGAGGTTGTGGAGGGCATAAAACAATTTCAGTTTTTCACTTTTATTTCTTTCATCCTATAAGAGGAGAATAACACTTGGGGCTCTCGTGGCATAGAGGTTAAGGTGATTACCTCTCATTCAAAGGTTGCGGGTTCGAATCCGGGCAGCGACAGAAACGTTTTATTCTATAAAATGGTCTCCTTTCACCGCCTTTCCTGCTCTCTACAATGGTCTGTAGTCTAAAAAAAAACTTTGCTCCCTCCTCTGGGATCCTGACTCTTTCTGCAGCCTTTCTACTGCTACTCCTTGGATCCTTCTTACTGCTGTCTTTCACTTTTTACTTTCAGCCAAACCCCGGATCTTCTGGAGGGAAAGATCTAGATCTACATCTAGCTTTCTCGGACAAGGAAGAAACATCTCGAAGATCCCGTGTGCAAGTTGCGCACGTTAATGATCCCTTGGTGGTGTAAAATCGACGTAAGAGTAGGCTTCGGTCGCAACCCGGGTAAAATTCAAAACTTCCTTTCAACTGAAAATGAATAACGAGTCCCGCGCGCTCATATAACCTTATGCAGTTACAAGCGCCGTAAAACACTCAGCCTACCAAAAAAAACAAAACATTACACACGCACACATCTCACAACAGCGGGGGCCCCTATAATCATCTCCTGGGTCCGCCCTTCCTCTCTGTCCCGCGCCAGCACATGTACTCTCTCTTCCCCCTCTCCACGGCAGACATGCCATATCCCTCCTTCTATTCCCATACTACCCTCCACCCACCCTACATCCTCTCTCTCTCTCTCTCTCTCTCTCTCTCTCTCTCTCTCTCTCTCTCTCTCTCTCTCTCTCTCTCTCTCTCTCTCTCCTCCATCACCTTTCTCCACACCAGACATATAAAACCCTCCCTCTTACCCAACCCCTTTGCCCTCCTCCCACCCCTCCCTACCCGACTCCCTCCCCCCTCTCTCCCTTTGTCTCTTCACACCACACATAATATGCCAAAACCTTCACCCAAACCCTAGTCCCATTGTTCATCTCACCGTCAACAGGCACGCAATGGACCAGTGCCTATTCGACCCGACTGTTCTATGTTCGCGATTTGCCCCCCACTATTCGCAAATATTCGAGGCGCTCAGTTTGCTCAGTTGGTATGATGTTGGACTACGGAACGGTTGGTCCTGGTTCGAATCCCAAGCTTGGTGTTCTTAAACTACGGTCGTGTTGTGGGGAATTTTATAGGATCTCATCCCATTAAATTCGTTCCTATCGGAGGCAGACTTAAAATTGCCTTTTAAGTAACCTAACCGTATTGATTCGGACGTTAAACAATGCATACACTTACAGCTATTCGAAGCGTGGCAGTGCCATTCGAATCCTGTGTGGTTTTTACAAATTTTAATAATAGAGTTTCATGTTGTTTTTCTCAATCCGTCGTAAAATTAGAGTACATTTTGTCAAGAATAATTACGGGCGAATACTGGAATATTTCGCACTTGATGACTATGAACCAGCGAATTATGTGGAGCCAACACGGGCATCGAATAGAGAGTGCCGTTGATGACTTAAAATGTGGAAAAATAAACTTTCAGTTTCGTTTTAGTACCAGTTTACAGTACTTGGAACACAAATAGGCCATATTTCATGAGTGCCAAAGATTAGAGGTGAGACTATAAAGCGAGATACTAAAGAAAAAAGAACAGCAAGAAAAAACAAACCCAAAAACAACAAAATAAATAAACAAACAAACAAACAAACAAACAAAAAAACAATAAAAGAAAAAGAGAAGATGACTAATAGGCTAAAACGAGCAAACCACACAAGAGCACCCACCAAACACCCACAGTTACTCTACAACACCTAATTTTCAGCACTTATTATGACTTACGACCCAAAAGGAAAAAGAACAACAACAGCTTTTTGAAAAAGTAGACACGTAGCTTAAACTAGGTGGTTGGCGGGTGTTTTTGTGTAGTTTGTACGTTTTTTCCAACAGTAAACATCTAGAATCTATATATATATATATATATCGTCCTTATCTCTCTTCCCATTTTTCTTGTTTTCTCTCTTTATTTTCTTTTTCGTAGCATGTTACAAAAAAAACAACAACATTCAAACACTGTTGTATTCGAATAGCACGAAGCTTCGTTCTCCTGGTCATCACCTCACACAGCACAAGACAAGTAGCCAGCCAACCAGCCAGCCAGGCACACACAGAAGCAAGCACCCATCCAGCAGCAGATTCCCGCTCACTGAAACACGAAAGACCGTGAGGACCGAGACTCCTCGGCCCCTTAGTGACGACAACAACAACGCCAGTCCTTTCTCTTTTTCCCCCCTGGTCTGTGGGTGTCGTCACAGTTTGTGTAGGGCTGGGCGGGAACCGGTTCCCAGATGAATCGGATTTTTTCTTTGGTGAGCCTATATTTTGTTCTGTGAGTCACCTGAGAGAATTTGGCAGGGCTTGTTTGTTTGAGTTTGTTTGAGTAAAGAGAAAACATCGACACAATAATGGTCCAATAATGGTCTTTCAGAGATGGGGAAAAGTGCTGCAGACAGACAGAAACGACAAAGGGGAAAGTGAAGAAGTAGGACCTAACAGTGGCACCCTCCAACCACCCACTTAGGCAAAGCGAGAACAAATTGAAATATTATTGTGGGAACGATAGGAGCATTTGTAGTCTTTTTAGCGTCTCTCTCTTTCTCTCTGTCTCTCTGCCCTTCTGTCTGCCACTCTCTCTTTCCGTCTCATTCTTTCACCTCTCCTCCCCCCCCCC
>NW_004797971.1:38033-40105 GCF_000002075.1 Aplysia californica
CCCCAGTAAAAAAACCCAACAACAACAAAAACAAAAAACAAACAAACAAGCAACGACAAAAACAAACAATAGAAATAAAAATGAAGCAAATAGAATAAAATAACATAAGGAAATAAAATAAATGCAATAAAATTAAATGAAATAGAGCGAAATAAAATAAAATAAGTAAGAATTAAAAAGTATATAGATCAAAATGAAATACAAAATAAAATAAAATAAAACGGGAAAAACATGAAATAAAAAAAATAAAATGTAGACCTATTTTCAAACGGGGCGTCAAATAACACCTGCAACTACCAGGTCATTGCCACCAGTCACCCACTGGTGGACAATATCCTCCATGTTGGCAAGTACTGGACTAAAAAATATAAGATAAGATAGATAATACAGTCCATGCCGGCTTTAAGCACGGTCGTCGAGAGAAAGCTTAAGCGTGCTTAAAGCTGAAGCGTGCTTGAGAGCGAAGTAGACATTATCCAGAGGTTTTCAAGTAGAAAATTTCCCGTGCTATTTCCCTTGGTTTGTAAATAGGCCTATAGCGGTGCACTGTTATTTAGACTCCCGCCAAGGTAGTTTTTGTTCACTTGTTTGTTTTTGTTTTGTGGTCGAATGGGAAATGAAAACTTAATTTAGACGGCCAGTCACGACGATACAGCACACTATATAGGCCTACACACTGCCTGACTGAGCGTACCACTGCCCGCTGTGCCACTCATACCACCGCCTTCATCCCACCACGCGCGTGATACACAATCAGGATTAATGGATAGCGAGGGTCAAAGCTGAAATCGCAGCCAGCCTCCTTTTCTCGTCTCCCCGACTCTCTTAGTATAATATTTTTTTTTGGTCGTGTGTAGCTTTGCCCTAGGCCTAGGCTAGATCCTATGTCCGCGCGCGCGTCTGTGTGCATTTGCCTTTCTCTCCGCCCGTGAGAGTGTGTGTCCATCACTTGCGTTCTTTGTGTTTCTCTTGACACACTCCACTGCTGCGGTGTAGACTGTGTTCGAACTTCGATGGGTCATCATGAAGATATTGACTGTCTTGTAAATGAAGCGTGCTTGAAGCCGAAGTTACCGTGCTTAAAAGCGTGTAATTTATATAGCAAAAATTCGGTAAGAGCCGTTTAGCGTGCTTGAGTCCGAAACGTGCTTTAAGCCGGCGTGCTTAAAGCCGGCACGGACTGTACTTTATTGTCCCAGAAGGAATTTTTTCTTGGCAGTACAGGACTGTAAGAACGCAATATGCAAGTATACATAAAAAAAAGTATAAGCCTATATTACTCTCATTAAAATTCACTATGAAAAGAAAAGTAAAGCTTACAAATGTGCATATTGCTTCAGATGCATCATTCAATCACATGCAGGAATTTAATTACAAGACTTGTACAGTTATATAAATATCTACTCGGAAAGGCAATACACATTGATGCTTATTCTGACAGTAGCCTTATACTAGATGGTAAGAAACTTTTTTAGTATCTTTCTTTCTTATCGTGCTGCTGGTAGGATATCATAGAGGTCTGATTTGATTGATCTCACGTTGGTCCTTACTTGTTTACTTGTGTGAAGGACCGACATCACTGCACAAGGGGCATTCCCATAAGCGCTCCGTCCCCTGAAGAAGCACATCTCGAAGTGTGTAGATGCTGACGGTTCCAAGCAATGGTTGATTCCATAGCCTTCTGCTCCTCCCACTCAGTCTTGAACTTCTGCAGGCGCCCCATCCAATTTCAAGCTCACGAAGTCGCTCAAGATGATGGTATTCCGTCTCTTCTTGTTCTTTTTCTCTTTTTTCCTTGACTGACGTTTATGCCCAGTGCACATTGCAAATCAAATTCAATTGATTGAGTTGGGACCAGATTTAGCATCTTGATATGACAAAAAGCCACTGTTTTAGCACAATACGACCGATTCGACCTGTGACCTTAAAAAACAGACTCATTAAAATTAAGCTGAAGGTCTTAGTTTAGTTTAGTAAAGAGTTTTACGGCACTTGCAACACAATAAGGTCATATAAGTGCCGAAGATTAGAGGTGTTACAAGAGAGTAACAACAAACGTAAAAAAGAAGGAG
>NW_004797971.1:40205-44071 GCF_000002075.1 Aplysia californica
CAAAGCTGAAATCGCAGCCAGCCTCCTTTTCTCGTCTCCCCGACTCTCTTAGTATAATTCTTTTTTGGGGTCGTGTGTAGCTTTGCCCTATGTCCGCGCGCGCGGCTGTGTGCATTTGCCTTTCTCTCCGCCCGTGAGAGTGTGTGTCCATCACTTGCGTTCTTTGTGTTTCTCTTGACACACTCCACTGCTGCGGTGTAGACTGTGTTCGAACTTCGATGGGTCATCATGAAAATATTGACTGTCTTGTAAATGAAGCGTGCTTGAAGTCGAAGTTACCGTGCTTAAAAGCGTGTAATTTATATAGCGAAAATTCGGTAAGAGCCGTTTAGCGTGCTTAAGTCCGAAACGTGCTTTAAGCCGGCGTGCTTAAAGCCGGCACAGACTGTATAATAGAGTTTTTCACTTTTGAAATGAATTCACGTTTTCAGCGTGAAACAGCAAAGAGACTGACCGTCATAGAAAAGCTATACAACAAAGCTACTAGCGCAGTCTTTTTCAACAACAACACTGGGAAATGGTTCCAAACAACAGTGGGAGTATGCCAGGTTTGTCTGCTCTCGCCCACTCTTTTCAATTTTCAACATTTTCTTGGAGAGAATCATGACAGATGCACCTGAAGATCACGAAGGAACAGTCAGTATTGGGGGTAGAACAAATTACTAACTTACGTTTTGCTGACGACATAGACGGCCATGTGGGACAAGAGCAAGAATTAGTCAGCTTTTGATCGTTTTGAAAAGACCTCCACAGCCTAGAGCATGGAAATCAGCGCTGAAAAGACCAATCGATATCTAACAGCAACAAGAACATCACAGTGGGTATCCAGGTCAACAAACAGAGGTTTGAGATCGTACGCAGCTTCAAATACCTGGGTGCAATAGTGACAGACAAAGGAACAAAACCAGAAATAATCTCCAGAACAGCGCAAACTTCAACAGCAATGAAAAAGTTGAAAACCATCTGGAACGACAGAAATATCATCATCAGATCAAAGATCACACTGATGCGTTTCCTGGTCATGTCAGTATTTTCGTATACTTGTGAGGGGGGCTCTCGTGGCCTAGAGGTTAAGGTGTTGGCCTCTCATTCAAAGGTCCCGGGTTCGAATCCAGGTAGTGACCGGAAAATGTTCTTCTTTAAATTTGTCTCCTTTCACCTCCTTTCCTGCTCTCTTGCAATGTTCTGTCGTCTGCTTTCGTCTCCTCTTTCTGCCCCCACTCCCTCATCTCCTTTGCCCCCCTCGTCTTGGCTCCTGGTTCTTTCTACAGCCTTTCTACGGCTACTCCTTGGCTTCTTCTTACTGCTGTCTTTCAGCCACACCCCTGATCTTCTGATAGGAAAGATCTACACCTAGCCTTCTCGGACAAGGGCAAAAAGTCTCGGGGGGCCCGTGTGCAAGTTGCTCCCGTTAAAGATCCCTTGATGGTCTAAAATCGATAAGAGTAGGCTTCGGCCGCCACCCGGGCAAAATTCAAAAATTCCTACCAACTGAAAAAGTTTAATGTGTCCCGCGCGCTCATATGACCTTATGCAGTTGCGAGCGTCGTAAAACACTTACAAAAACAAACAAAACAGGTATACTTGTGAATCCTGGACCTTGAATGCAGAATTTGAAAGAAGGATCAAAGCTGTGGAGATGAAATGCTTCCGAAAAATCCTTGGTATCTCATACAAAGATCACATCACAAATGATGAAGTCAAACAAAGGATCAAAATAAAATTGGACCATATGCTGACCTTCTCACTCTGGTCAGGAAACGCAAACTGCATTGGTATGGACACATCACCCGTTCATCCGGCCTTGCCTAGATGATCCTGCGAGGCAGCGTCCAGGGGGAAAGGAGCACAGGCAGACCGAACAAGAGTTGGGAGGACAACATCAACAATGGACAGGCCTGGAACTCAAACACACGCTCAGAAAAGATTTAGACCGGAAGGAGTGGAGGAAGCTGGTGGCCAAATCTTCAAAAGCGCTCCAACGGACATCCAGTCAACAGAATAGGTGAAGTAGAAGGTACCCCTTAGACCAATGTTCGAACGTTTTAAGTTAAAAATAGAAGGGTTTTCATTGTCCTTTTAAAATTTATTTAAGTTTTTTGCCCCGCCAAAGAATCGGGTGATCTTAACAGGTGTTGTACATTCAAACGGGATCTTCTAGAAAAAAAATGATTAAATTGATTTCGAACTCCCATCACCTGGATTTGAACCTCCGCAAAGCAAGTTGATTTTAAGATTTGAGGGCCAAAACGTGTATGTGTGGGGTTTGGGGGGGGTTCTATACAAAAGGTACACTTTCTTTCTTGCAAGTCGTTTTAAATAAATAATATGATTATTGGTCACCAAAATCACGACTTACAGTAAAACTAAAAAGTATTCTTTACAGCAGTTTAGTGCAGAGCAGAAAACAGAGGGGGTGGGGTACAACGATAACACACAAAACGTGGACTTGCGACTACAGACCTGTTTTGAAATTTCTGCGACAAGTGCTTGGGCGTACAGCTTATCCAAAGTTTCTTCATCGGGAGCGAAATCTCTGAAAACAATGGGAGAGGGTTCAGAAGGTGAGGGGGGGGGGCGGTTAATGAGATCGTGCAGTTTACCGATATCCATTACGGAGAATAAAATCGTTGCATGGGACTAATGGGAAGTTCTGAATATGAATTATTTTTTAGCCCTCTTTCCATACTTCGTCTATGTCGGAGAGAAGGGAAAGGGTTTTGTGTGGACTAGCGACATAGATCTAATTCTCTTTCTCTTTCAGAGTCTGGCCCATTCACGGTCATTCGTTCTTGTAAGTTAGCATTTTATCTCTCTGTGTCAGTACGTTATCAAATTAAAGTGGAAATGTGGCGTAGTCAAAATCCGCCCTAAAGCCTCTGGATTTTACTTGATCAGAATTTAGACTCTACGACAACAAGTTCTCCCGTCTTTTCATGATTTCTTCCTGGCGTATACCCTTACAAAACGAACAACTTTCACAAAGATTCGTTACTTTCCCTCAAGTGCACACTTTGATACAACATTCACCTAGTTTTTTTAAACTCTTAAATTGCAGTATTTACAGCAAAAGCTACTCCAATTAATTTTGCATCAATAATATATACAACACTTCTCATGGCGCCCAAGCCAAGACAAAATACGAACCTGCGAATTCTTGTTGGAATAAGGGAAGGATTCACAGCGTTGACCCGGATGTTTTTGGGTCCCATGTCGATAGCAAGACATCGGGTCATATGATCAACTGCCGCTTTTGACATCGGATACACAATGTTGGGTGAGCACGCCATGAGTGTCGACATGGATGAAACAACGATAATGTTGCCTTTACTTGCTTCTAGATGTGGCACCGCCTCTTGAATCTGGAAGAACACAGCTTTTACGTTCGTGTTCATGATTTTATCAAAAGTTTCTTCACTGGCAGTCAGAATACCACTTTGAGGATCGGTTACACCAGCATTAGCCACCAACACGTCCAGACGTCCAAATTTCTCTACCGTCTTCTCCACAATCGCCTTCCTTGCAGAGGGGTCGACAACGTCCCCGCTCACGGCCAAAAAGCGGTCAGCTTGACCTCCACTGGCCTGAACACACAAGGTCAAGGAGGCCTGCAGCCTGTCCTCATTCCGGCCACATAAGGTGACAGATGCCCCTCTCTGGGCGAACATGATGGCGATGCTCTCCCCTAACCCAGAGCTGGCTCCGGTAACGACACAGACTTTGTCTTTGAGTTGTTCAGTGTGTTGGCTTCCACTTGACGCCATTTTACCTGGTGGTATTAGTGTAGCCCGAGAGAACACTGCAGTAACTCAAACCCTCTGTAATTAAAGAAAATATGGAAACCGTATACATGTACTGTGTATATA
>NW_004797971.1:46987-50296 GCF_000002075.1 Aplysia californica
TTGTGTGTGTGTGTGTGTGTGTGTGTATGTGTAAGAGTAAGAATGTGTGATTATTTGAACAAGTACAATAGACAGGAATCAAACAAGAACGCCTAAGAAACACTGTCATGTACTAAAGATCGTACATAACAAGATTGTTCATTCAGCCAAAAAAGTGTCCACGGAAGTACCCTCATTGTTTCAGATGACGCTGCAGTCCTTGTTTTGAAGCTCTCTTTCGTTTCTCCAGAAGAATAGGAATAGCAGTTTGTTAGTTTCACTTTTATTGTTTTTCACACAAGTAGGGTAACTCTGTTCGCAAAGCTCGCGCTTTTTCGAAGAGGGCGCCACCGAATTCTGAGGACACTTTTTTTAACCCCATCCGTACGCCTGGGGTCATTTTGTACCCCAGGGGTTGTATTCTTCACATTTTAGATTATTTCTAGTTCGTATATCTCTTTGAAACTTTCAGTATTTCTCAAAAAAATCATTTTGACAGACTACATAAGACGTCTCGACACTGGACCATGCGATTGGCAACATAATAATTATTATTTTACCCTGGCAGAGCCTTTAACGCAGCTTTTTTAGAAGCAGTCGACAGCCATTTTACAGGCGCAAAAATACTAAAATAATATAATGTACTGACAAGACATCCCACTGTCCCTGCCGAGTCCATTATCTCATGTTTGAAGTGGGAAAATGTGTGAAAAAATTAATGTTTTACCAAGAACGAGGTAACGGGACCAAGAACAGGTTTTGAGCATGTCACTGCAAGGTTGCAAGCCCAGCAGCGTAACCACTTCACCTTTCGATACTACAATTTAAAGACGCTTCAGCTGACGAAAAAAAATAGAGGTAAGCTATGGAGAAAAAAAACTCCTGATAAAACTGGCTCAAGACCTTTCGAAAACAATTTTTTTTTAAATTGTAAGCCTCAGCTTTTTCTACAAATGCTGACATGACATACAATGCATACAATGTAGTAACAAAATATGTGTCCATCATTAGTTGACAGACTTCCAACAAACATTACAGTAATCCAAGTCTGAGGAACCATCTAAACAATTAGCTCTGCTACTTGGTTGCTAGGCTATACGCCCTTATCCATAGAACGATACCATTACATCGGTGCTGCTGGCAATGGACAGGCAGACTTGCCGAAAGAACCAGGATATTGCAGGAGGACCAAGCTCCAACAAAACAAGCTCCATCAATGTCAAAATGTAAATGTATGTGACTCAGGTTTTTTGTGGTGATGTTGGGTTTTTTTAATTGGGGGGGGGGGGTGCTCTCCTACTAAAGAAGGCAATTTAAGGACACACAGTACAGTACATACTTGACACTCGTCGGGGCACCGAGTTGGCTACAAATATTCTGAGAACGACGAAAAGATTGTTTAATTTCCACTTTGAACTTCCCTCTGCAGAACAGGCTGGAAACCTACTGCATCACAGCGGCCAGAAATAGAGAGTCCAGTGTTAAAATATTCTACTCGAATGTCCCCCAAAAGAATGGTGTTTTAAGAACTCACCAGGGAAGTTCAAGTGTCCATAAGGACAATCCCATGAAAACCCTATAAGCACTCTAAATGACGAACACTGTGTAAAAAGCTAAAAGGGAAAACAAGAAATAGCGAAAGGAAGGAATGAAAATTGAATGTGAAACCAGGAACTAAGAAAAGTGAGAGGACAATAAAATCCAAGAAACAGCCACTGAAGGGATGAAAAGAAAGTGGGTGGAATGGTGAGCGGGGGAGGGGGGGGGTGATAGAGGAGTGAACAAGAATAAAATGCTAGATTGATTGAGAATTCAAAACAATGAAGGAGCAAAAATTGATTAAATATCGGCTTTTGATCAATTTGAAGTCTATGCCCACGGCCCGCGAGTCGCGAGAGATAATTGATATTTCCCAATAAAGGCTTCGCATATCAGTGACGAGTTAAATTCACGAGATGTGCTTAATGTTTACTAGATCTACATTTTATTACTATCCGCTGCAAAATTCGTCCGTTTTGCTGCACTGGAAAGACCAATGGGAGGGCTGTGCTCCGCAATGGGAGAACTAGCTACAGAACTGCCGAGAAACTTCACTGCAAGGACAATCAGCTATCAAACGAAGCTCCACTCAAGTTCATCAATTTCTATAAAAAGAACTCGCAAGAAGAACGAAAGTAGACTAATCAGTGATCAGAGCATCATGTATGGATTCAACATTAATCCCTGACATGGAAGGGTCCTGCTTAATTTAGCCACTATTGCTCTACGGAATTAGTTCCAGTTACGTTACATGGTCATTGAACCCACATTGACCTTTGACTACCTCCACCCCCACCCACGCCCATTTCTAACGCGTATTTACCACAGTTGTTGTGTCCTTTGAAATTACTTTCAGTATGAGAGACAGTGCTCATGTCCCTCGATAAAGTTTTTTGCTGAATAAAAGTTCCAATAGGCGCCACAGGCAAATCAATTTATAAAAAACAAAGTGTTAAAATATTTAGCTGTGTAACCTACTAAGACGCCTCGGTGCGAGTCTGTTGTATTTGCAATACGCTTTCCTGTCCATCTCCACCTAGCTAAAGCCACTCTCGCTGGGAAGGGGGTCCGCAGCTGAACGATAATGCTGTAATTCTATTTGTAAATCCATTTGGAAGATCTATTAACATATTGCTTTGATAATCTAGAACAATTTGACAAAGATACGTCAAGCCTGCTTGTTCTGTGAGTTCATCATTAAAATTTGCTGATTATACTACTTTGTCTTCTCCATGGTTATCCATGAATAGGAAACAGAATAACAAAATTTGCTATGAACATACGAATCAAAACTCAACTTCAGCCCAGTGACATTCAAAAGAATAATGAGTTTTTCTGTAAACACAAACACAGAAGCAAACACCTGAACTGAAAACTTGGCAGGCTTAGCAAACTAAGTTTTCTTACTATTGCAGGAATTCAAAGCTGTCTTAGACTTCGAACTATACCATAGCCTCAACATGCTTATAAATGCTTATGATTGTTTAGGAAGCCCTGAAAGGTAGAGCCTTTAGGGCGAGGGGAAATGCCCAGTCATGTGCGCGTGTGTGTGTGCGTATGTGTGTGTTTGTTTGTGTATGTGTGTGTGTGTGCATGCGTGCATGTGTGCGTGTGTGTGTGAGTGTGTGTGCGCGTGTGTGTATGTGCATATGTGTGTACGTGTCTGAGTGTGTGAGTATGTGTATATGTGTGTGCGTGCATGCATGCATGCATGTGTGCGAGTGTGTGTGTGAGTGTGTATGTGTGTGTGTGTGTGTGTGTGTGTGTGTGTGTGTGTGTGTGTGTGTGTGT
>NW_004797971.1:51903-88079 GCF_000002075.1 Aplysia californica
GTGTGTGTTTATGTGTGTGTGTGTGTGCGCGCGCGCGGTGCGCGCGCACAGAGTACACATTAATTTAATTAGCATTTTTTGTTTAGTAGTTTTGCCCAGGTGGCGGCCAAAGCCTTCTCTAATACATGTAATTATAGATTATTGGACTACCAATAGATCTTTAACATACGCAACTTGCACACGGCTTCTCCGAAATTTTTTCGCCCTTATTCGAGAAAGTTAGGAGGTAGATGTTATTTGTTACCTGCCCTAAGATCAGGGTGGTGGCTGAAAGAAGGTGCCAAGAAGTAGCAGTAGAAAGGCAACAGAATGAGTCAGGAGCCAAGAGGAGAGGGCAAAGGGGAGCGGACAAAAAGCGGAGACGAAAGCAGACCACAGAACATGATTAGAGAGCAGGAAAGGAGACGAAAGGGGGGGGGGTAAGAGAAAAAATGCTCCCGTCGCTGTCAGGTTTCGAACCCGGGACCCATTGAATGAGAGGCGAACCTCTAGACCACGAGAACCCCCCTCCCCCCGCCGCCCGACCAAGTTCCACTCCTGTGAATAAATAAATGGTAACATCGGTGCATGCTATTCTGTTAAAGACACCTATAGATCAAGTCGGTTCGCTGTTAATGTGTATCATGTACTAAGCATAGAAAGTACAATTTTACTGGAGAAAAGTGTTAAAAAACTGCAAGACCATAAAATTCCAAACTTCTGGGCTTAGTTTTAACAGCTGGTTGGCGTACGTTATTGTACAGGGTGCAACTTACTTTGTGGCAAAGGGTTCAAGTGTGACTAATGTTTGAGTATGTGGTAGACGTCTCGTGTTTTGATACTGTGGTAGAACATGACTGCTTCAAACATACGTGTGTTGTTATAAGCCTTGTGGTGGGTAGTTGGCGGATGCTGTAGAGTGGTTTGCTCCTTCTTTCCCATCAAACATCTATCGTACTGACGTCTCACCTTTCTTTATTGTATTTCCTAATCTCTTGTAACACAACTTCGGCACTTATTTCAAGTGTTATTAACATTCCTGTTCAGACATAGAAAATTCCCAACAAAGACAAAAAGTACCATTTTCTTATCTTATCTTTGGGGTGCTTCAAAATGCAAACCATGCCTACTCGATCCGAGCATAATCGGTGTAATCCCCCCCCCCCCAAAAACAAAACAACACCACACACATATCAAACAAACACATGTGCATGCACACACACACACACACACACACACACACACACACACACACACACACACACACGAGGATACCATTGTGGCAGTCCATGCAGACGGTAGCTGATCTCTAAGTATTGTTGCAGACCATGAATAAAATGTGATGACAAATTAATATACGACCGTTTAGACCCGGCGGTCCTTACTGATTATAATAATACTGCGAGCTGAAATTACTACTGTGATCTTTTATAAGATAAAGTCAACTTCAATTCTTCAGAAAGGATATTTTCTAGACCTAAAGAATCGACAAAAAACGTGCATGTCCTTCAAATCCCCTGTCTGCACGCATACATACATCCACACTTAACAACACAAGCAAACAAACCGATGTCCGATTCAAAAGATAATAGAAAAAATATTCAAAACTCGTTTTCAAAATGTGTTTCTTTTAATCAGCAATTTGTCGTTACATTGTGCATGTATTAAAATATTGATATCAGTACTGACCATTTCATTTAAGCTATACAGAAAAACGGTTGAGAACGCGCTTGAGAAATTTTAACATCCAAGCACACTCCAACCTTGAAAAACACTGTAAGCAACAGACCCTTAGAATAATTATATTCAAAGAATGGATAATTCGCAACCAAACTATAAAATTATGACACAGTTAGAATTACTGAACTGTAAATGTTTCATATGTAACTCAAAGAGATAGGAATATTGCACTTTAGTGTGTACATTCCGTGCATGATCAAGAATAATACACAAAGAGACACTTTTCTTAATGTTTCCAAATTATGCTGGAAACGTTCAATGTTCTATCACACCTAATTTAGGTCATTCTGAAGGCAAAACACATTGTCCCTCATCAGGACACCGGGCTGAGAGCACAAACAGCACAACTGCGGCCATTTTTCAAACAACCAAAACATCAAGACCAATTATTGTGAGTGAGTGAGTGAGTGAGTGTGTGAGTGTATCTGTGTGTGTGTGTGTGTGTGTGTGTGTGTGTGTGTGTGTGTGATGTTTGTATATCCATGGGAATGTACCTGAATGTGTGTGGGCATCAGTAAGAATGTGAATGTGCCAAAGAGTGTCAAACAAATCTGTAGGCTTATAAACATACATTGGGCATATCCCTGAAACACAATTCCTTGTCGACTGTTCAACGACTTTAAAAGCCTGTAACACCAAATTATTACAGAACAGTGAATCAGTCTGACCACAATTTCAAAGGAACAATAAATAATGAGTGTCATGACGCGGTGGAATCAGGCACACCTCAATCTTTGGGCATATGGAGTTATGGGTATCATCTTAAAGCCTGTTTATTTATCTTGCTTCGAAAGAAAAAAATACCCATTTATCTTGAATAGAAGTCAAGATATTTGCGATTGAAGGGGGTAGAAGTCGCCTGGTTTCAGTTTCAGAGGTTAGATCAGCGAGAAAATGGCAGTCAAAGTTTGAGAGTCCTTGGAAACTGAAACTTTATATTTTTGGGGACCTTTCCCTAATATTTTTCCGTAAAATCTGCACAGAAATGTGTTTTCGAACGATTTTAAAAGGTGTGGAGCCACAAATACAAAATCTGATTTTTTAAATTGCCATTTTCTTCAATTTAAGGGGATCCACTGGTCAGATCAGTAAAAATTTTGAAAAAATATCAGTTTTCGGATTTTGGAGTATCTTAATAGATATCAATATCAAGGATCCATCTTTAGAAGCCTAATTCCTTATCAAACTTATAAATAGCTGGAAAACGCATTTAAGAGAGGCAGCAATGTAGGAAAATCTTCAACAAAAATTATCTCTCTTTGCAGTTTTCTCAGAATTGTTTATCTGACCAGGTTGCAACACTATATTGAGTAGATCTCAGAAAGTTACTGTCAGAATTGTTTCAAATTTGCACACAATCTTTTGTACACATTTCTCTATAACTTTACAGGAGCATTTTTGCTGTTTATGGTACACATTTGAGTTTTAGGCCTTTTTTATTTTAAAAAATCTTAAAACATTGGAGACCTGAATGTAATGCATAACAAGGACTGTAAAGCTCACAAGTTAGTACAGAAAATTAAAATTTGGCTCTGTAAGGTTGTTCTACCTACCAACAGTAATCACCATGCCAAATATTAGGCTTCTATCTTGATGAGTGTTGATGATTGACAAAATATAAAATTGGTTTTAAAAATGCTGAATCAATCCTTTATTTTTGATGGCTCGAGATTATTATGGCTAAAATCTTGAATTTTTTGCTTGGTAACCTTTTTTTGTACTATGTCACCCCCTTTGATGCAGAAAAGCAAGCATTAGACCAAAAACTACAGCATTTGGGTGTTGACCATAGCTACACCCCCTTAATTATTTTGTTGAGCGCCTGATTTCACAACGATACCTCACATGTGCCAACCTTACTTCTCCACAATTTATGAGAGGATACAAATTGCCTTAAGTGCCTACTTCATGGATGAATCAGAGAGCGCGTCCCTAAATATTTTTCGTTTTAGTTTTAGTAGAGGTTTTAGGGCACTCGCAACTGCATAAGGTCATATGAGCGCCAGAAGATTAGAGGTGTTACAAGAGAGTAACAAACATAAAAAAAAGAAGAAGGGAAAATAAAGACGATAGATATTTGATAGGAAAGAGGAGCAAACCACACCAGAGCACCCGCGAACCGCCTGCTAAATACTTTAAGAACAACCTACGTTCTTTTGTTACCACCTCCAAGAGGTGCAATTTCTTTTTAAATAAAAAACATTTCATCTCATGAACAATGTAAAAAGTCCAAAACTTCAACCATATTCTTTCTCTAAACGGTGACAATGGTGCACAATTTGACATCCGGGGGGGGGGGGGGGGGGGGCAGTGTTCTTAATAGACAGCATAATTTTCATATTAGAGGGAAGAGCATCCAGTCCTTTCCACTCGACTACATGTATTATGACCCCCCCCCCCCTTTCTCCAAAATAAAAAGTTACACATCTCAAATATCCATAACATCACAGCTTTTTTACAGACTCAACATTTATCCAAATATTAAATGTACAATCCAATTCAAAATTTGGACTTCGAGCAACGGCATGAAAAACAGATATAACAGAAATTGCTAGTCATTTCATAACACTCCAGGGACAACAGAACAAAGTTTAATTGTTTTTTTTCCCCTTCATTTTATTTGTGTTTTTACGCCCATATCGACATAATTTAGATTATTTAGGAGGTGGGCTTTGACCCTGCCTCTAAGAGCCAACCCGGGCTCGGATGGATACAATGTTCCAGCAGAAAGACAGAGATACTCAATAAAAATTCTCACCACAAGGGAATTGAACTCATGGGTTCTGCTTATTATAACTGCTATACCATAGGCACCAGTCAGAACAAAATTATTAAAAAGGCAAAAAATCTTCTTTTTTTTTATTTGGCAACTTTGGAGGTGACAACATTTAAGGCTATTTAGTTCACACTGCTGGTCAGGGCCTTTTACTGAATGTGTCTACATTTCATGAGAGAATACCCACGTAGAAACCTTGACTCTGAGTGACTTCAGACGACCTGATTTGGCCCCCTTCGTGCAATTTGGTACGATGGGGTTTACCAAGCATTTCGACACAAAGGAACTTCAAGGCACATAATCTCAATATTTTTATGACAAAGCCTTCTTGAAAACACTACTTTGGACAGGAGCATAAAATAAGTTTAATTTTGACCGGCAAAAAGTATAGGAAATTCCACGGAGAGTCTCTAGACAAGGTTCTAACCTGCTGGTGCTAGATTTGGAGACTTTCCAGAGCTCTAAGAATGGCAGAGACAAAAACATTTATACAGTTGGAAAAATCTGTCAGACAATTTCAATACAAGAAACAAACAAATGAAACTTCAGAAATCACCAGACTCCCTGAAATTTACAAATTTCTGGAAATTAAAATTAAAAAAAAAAAGTGGTGGTTTTATTATGCTATCCAAAGAACGTGCTGAAATCTCAGCTATTTGTTTAATTCACTGACAAGTGACCACGGGCTCAAACGTCTACAATAATCACATGATAGTCAGGAAAGTTACAACAGAGACTTGGATGAAAATATTGGAAAGGATAGCATCCTCGCAAAAAAAAAAAGAATATAAAGCATCATGGTACACAACTAAATGAAGAGTGGGTCTGTTCATACAATAAACCAAAATTTTCAAGTGAGCAGTTGCACAAAGAAGTCAAATACCCATTGAAGACGGTCAATTTGTTCTCAAAATCAAATACATGTTTTAACAAAGGGAAGCCTTCATATGACCAAGTTGGCTGTGTAATGCCATTAAAAATTGAGCCTCTAAAAAACAACAACCCATGAATGTTTCACAAAACAAGCATTGGTTAAAAATGAAAAAAAGACAGTTACCTTTTTATTTTATCTAAAATATGACATTTGGCAAAAATTTTGTTCAAATTTGATGGACCATACCAACAAGAAATATATTCACTGAAAGTCGATAGTTATGGGCTAAAAACAAAAGTAACTACTCTACCAATGCATTCCTCAAAACAAGCAAACAAGAACAGACAAACTGGCCACTGGAAGAAGGAAGCTAAATTAGAACACTCAAAGCATATCTGACTTTACTTTTGGTGGAAACCTTTAAAATACAGTGACCATTATCTCTCTGAATCCCAACAGTAAAAGGCTGACATAAGACACTGTGAAAATAAATTGATTAAGACATACGGAGCACCAAAACCAGTGGAATGACTAGAAAATGTAAGCTGATAAAATGTGCAGTAGTAGGGCCTACTTTCCCCCAAAAAAAAACATCTTATGTACTGGATTATCCAACAAATTTTGAAAAAAAAGGAGACTACATTCATTAACACAGAGGGTGTGATGACATAATTGAATTTCAAAGCATTTGAAAAGTGTCTGTCCCAAAAATATACATATAGTTGATATGGATCTAGTCATTCACCACAGAAAAAGCAAATGAAATATTTGATTTTCTATTACTTGTACCAATTTGTTTTCAATACTTTTATATAAAAGAAACATTTTATACATGTTACTTTCATAGTGCACCCAAGGCAGGCTTCTGATACTGATGCTGAACAGTGACTAACTACACTCTATTGTTTGGGGTTTTTTTTAATTGGTTGAAAACAACATATTTGTTCACCCCATTCAATTGTCCACACTCTCAATGCGATGGGTATTAGTTCGCTGTCCCACCAAAAAGGGGTGTAACTCCCCTGAATGTGGCGCGACACTCAGACGCCAAAATCTGTCTAGCTTAGTTGGTGACATTTCCTTCTCTGTACCAGCTTTGTCTTGTCCCACTCCCTTCTGCACTGATATGTCAACCACAGGTTGAGTCCAAAAATACAGATTCCCAAATTCTCGTGCATGAACTCATATTCTCCTACAGACATCTCTACATACCAAAAGAAACATTTTAAATAAGTAAATAAATACTTTTTTTTAAAAATCTCCCAGTTCTGACATAGCCAGCTCTCACCTCAGGCCCTTATCAAGGAACTAGTGATTTGTGATTTTAGAATATATAACATTCCAGTCCCCCCCCCCCCCAAAAAAAAAACCCAACAAAAAAAACAACTTCATGCACTTCTCAGAAGAAGGACAGAGCGCTGAAAGTCCTTTACAAAGGGGTCCAAATACTCTGCCTAGTGTTGTTTTAACAGTTTTTAAAATTAACTTAAAAAGTACAAATCGTAACCCGAAAGGTAATGACAGACATTGGCCAACTACAGATTAAGTGAGAATTAAGACAGCCTGCCCCTTATATGACCCAAACTGCTGTTAACGAAGAAGTAAAACATTTACCACCACCACCACCACCCCCCCTAAATTTTTAAACCTATTTCAAATCTATAACCACCCGAGTCACGGAACCTTGTGCAAGCAAGTGTCACGGGAAAGAAAATGAAACATGGAGAGATGGAACAGGTGTGGAAATGTTCACATATCAACCCTGCTGCTCATATACAACTACCATCATCCTTATATCATTGTCAAACATTGCTTGCTGAATAGGAAGAAAACTGCTAAAGCACATAATGAACATACGCAGGTAATCTCTTATCAAGAAAGGTAACAAAACACTGTAAAACAACATAGAGTAGTAAAAATATAGCAACATGTACAACATAATAGAGAGAGCAAAACTTCCCTCCACAACAATTACAGTTTTGTGCTCGCCAGTGTCATGAAAGCTTGGTATTTTCAGTATACATCAGCTTCCTAAAAACAAATAACAAATGGAAACAAGCATGATTAAAAATTCATTCTATATTCATAAACTTATCACATTAAGGGCTCCATACAATATTCACAAATACATACAACAGAACCAAATTATTATGACCAAAAATAAAGATGATTTCCTTGCTGAAGACACAAATGACTGTCTCTACTATAAGCCAAGCCTTTTGGGGACACCACACCGAAGGCCTAATTCTAATTCATACTCTGAGACATAAAAAAACCCAACTTGCCGACACAAATACCAAAAGGGAAAAGTAAGAAGGATTAGAAATAAAATATGAAACCAATGAACATAGAATCTACCCGTAATAATTTCGTTATATATTTTTCATTTTCAAATTTTTCCATTTTGATCTGACCAGCTGCTCACAGCTCTGGATCTGTATCTATGTCAGAATACAACAGAAGAAACTTTTATTAAGTACATGTATGATGAAAAATCTTTATACCAGCACATAAGAAGTAATCTTATATATATGCCTATATATCTGCAAAGCAGACTGTCTAACCATTCCCTGGAACAGTACGCCCTTTGTGAGCCCAATGTTTTATTTCTAGTTGACATTAAGGGTCATGCCT
Organism: Aplysia californica; assembly: GCF_000002075.1. Taxonomy (NCBI): domain Eukaryota; kingdom Metazoa; phylum Mollusca; class Gastropoda; order Aplysiida; family Aplysiidae; genus Aplysia; species Aplysia californica. The sequence goes on from NW_004797971.1 coordinate 59,907, forward strand.
GCTAAAATAGTTTTCAATTATACAAACAATATATGAAAACGGTACAAAGACAGGCTAATAAACAAAGAGAGACATCTGACATCCAGTTATCAAACAAAAGTTCAGACTTTACTAGATTCACTATTTTGGTTCAGAGCCAACCTTTACAAACCACAATAGGATGAGATTGAAATCAAATACCGTCAACACAGATGTTCCAAAACCCCCTCGGACTGACATTTAGGAATAAAGAATTTTCTGCTATAGATCTTGAAAGATAAAAATGATCACATCATATACCCTGTTGTTCTTAACCCCACCCCCACCATTTTGAACCAAAACAATATCTTCTGCTGACTCTGAAAGTGCAGATGTATCGGTAACAATACCCTGCTATATGTTTTTACTCTTACCGAGTCTTGTCGATGCTGGGGGGGTGTCTTCTTTCATATAAATTGTTTTTGTTTGAGCTGAATGTCCTCAGCAGTACCAGACACATAAAAGCTCATATCTGAGGCAAAAACCATAAAATTTGTTCTTAAGACAGAACACAGGCTGAAAAGAAACATTCTAAGCAAATAAAAAACAAATTTAGACCATACCCATATTCAAACCAAAATCTCGTTAATGATGGCTCCACCAAATGGCTTGAAACTGCACTCAAATGACCTTTGAAGTCAAAGGACAGAAGGAGAGAAGAAGATGGAAAGTTTTAAAAAATATCAGCAATATGCAAAATACAATGGTCTCTCAAAGCCAGGATGTGATAAGAGCAAACGCAACAATGTCGCAGCCAAAAAAGAAGAGCACAAATCACACAGCACAAAACGAGGGATAGAATCGTTATAACAAAAGTCTGTGATGATTTCATAAATATGAATGGTTTGTGCCCTTACAAACAAAACATCAGTTTTATACATCAGCTCAACACACATTCATGCAAATAAACCCTGTAGTAGTTTAGAGGTTTGAAATAAAATGTCTGAACAAATGACATTTACAGATGTTCTCCATTGCAGGTGTTACTAACTATAAAAACACATTAAACTAAGAGGGAAACTTAAGTAATTTTAGTTTCAGTTTTCAATAATCAGAAACCTGCAGAAAACTGGTATTTATCCCTGCCAATAAAAAATGTACTAAAAATGGCTTCAGTAGGACAATCAATGCCTGTAAAGAAGAACAACATAAAACCAAATATTTCTTATTAACTCTTTCACTACCGCGAGTCATGTTTCACAGCTCGTGTTACCCCCTACGCTGGACCACGAGCCGTGTTTCATGGCTCGCCACTTCCTGCTTCAAACCTCACCTACTTTTGTAATAAAATCGAATCTGAAATCTCAGGCCGAAGAATGATCGTTTTAAGCAATATGCTGAAATAAGTCATTATTTCCCCTTTATTTTCATATATATAATAATACATGTGGGTACTATTGAAAATTGAACAAAAAAATCTTTCATTTGTCTGGCAGTAGGCAGAATCAGAAAGTAGGTCACAGACTGGGACTAGTCCAGGTGAGGGAAACCCCAGGGTAATGAAAGCGTTAAAAACGCCAACCATCTCATAGTATTGTTAATCTGCTGTGTATTATTTTCCTTTAAATAAAATTGTTTGTAACACAATTGATCTTGACCAATAAGCAAATGTTTATACTCACAAATTTACAGCTTATTTCAATATAATACAGATAGAAATATTGTCATTTTCACATAGTTTCCATACAAAATAAGCAAATGTCAACAAAAAGCATTCAGACAAACTCAAAACATGAAACATATCAGATAAATAGGACTTTGAAGAGCTCCTTCCAACCACATACACATCTAAAAAGTAGAGAAACAAAATCTGAAATCAGCAAAAGAAAAAAAAGAGTATTTTTACTTGTCCTTGCAGAACCTATTTACACATGGTACAGCCTTTTTTTAAACACATATTCAGTATACAATACCGTGCGATACAAAGCAAATTATAACAAATCCAAATGCACCATCACAATCACCTGCTGCCACAGCATGACATTAGAAAACCTCAGTAACCATCCATCTATAAACCATCACATCGACAATGCATGACATATAGATGAAGTAAAAAACAAAAGGCAGGACAACAAATAAAGGAGACTAAAAAGAATTTCTTTGAAAAAAAGCAAGTCACATTGAAGAGCAAAACTGTACCTTCATCACATTTTACACATGAACATGAAAAATAGAGAATGGAATAGCAGGAATGAAATAATTGTACACAAAAGAAAAAAAGAAACAGTACCAGAGAAGCTGATCTTTGATTAAGCACTGGGTTTGATAACAGCATATGAAAGTACAAAATAAGTTTTTGAAAGAAATATTTCTTGCTTTACAAACAAGAGACCTAAAACACTTCACGGACTACAACAAAAAATACAAATGAAATTATTAACCTATTGCATTTACCAAAAAGAACACAAAAAACAAAAAGACAACTATTTTGCTGTTTCAAAACAGCTAAAAAGACAAGGCAAAACTCACAATATCTAACAAGGACAATACAGTAGGCTAACTGTTCTGTCTAAGCCCATACGTGATCTTAAACTTAAACATCACATTAAAAATGCACAGAGGAGGAGCCCTGAAAGCTGAGTACTGTCAAATTAATGATATAACAAGTTGTTCTGAAAATTATGATTCACAGTTATAAAATTCATGTCGTGTCTCTCAACAATAGATTCCTATAAAATAGTCACAGCCATTTCCTCAATCTGAACCTTACTTACAGTGAATGCTGGGTAGTTTGTGCCATTTTTTTGTTTCAATAAATTCTCGTGATTATTCTTCGGCTCTCAGTATATGTGAATAATGACTGCTGCTCAGACTGGTCTTGAAATTATCTAAAGAGGCATATAATTCACCCATAGCCTTTTAACAATAGCTTCCCAATCAGTTTTTACTTTGCTTTGTCACTCGGTTCCCAAGTTGTTTGCAGAACAGAAAAGGGAAATAAAGCAGATGAACATAAATAAAACTGAGCAAAAGCATCTTCAGTCAAAAATTATAATACAAGCCTTTGAACCACTTACAGGACTTGACAACAAGAACAGAGCATTCATCTATTCGAGTGTTTAGACTGCGTACTTTTGACTTCGGCAAAAATTTCTGCAAGGGGTCGCAGGTGGGTTTTCAATAAGAAAATCAATGCTTTTAACAAAGAACCGCATAAAACCAAAATGTCCTTGTTTCTAGAACCAAAACTAAAATTTGAATGGGGTTAAATAAACTTACATCATCTCTTTAAATCACAATAAAGCATTACAGAAAAAAAGAATTAATAATAATCATTTATTTCCAAAGGTCTGAGTCTATGTTTCTGCGCATCTGATAAGACCTTTTATTTCTCATTTCACCATCTGATTTAATATTCCTGTTTAATGTTTGTCAAAACTGCTGTTTTTGTCCCTACCTAGATAAAATCTATGTTCCATATTTCCATTTCACATACATTAACAAAGAGAAAAATTCCCATTAACTGCAAGCACAGCAAAGACACTTCCAGCCAATGTGTTGTGGGTAGCATAGCACTGTACTGTAACAAATCCACGACAGGAACCAACAAATTCAAACGAGATTTCCAGAAAGTATTGTAATGTACCCCAAAAAGGCACAGTGATGGCGCCTACAAACCAGGAGACATGAAATGCCATGTAAGGAGACCACTAGTTAGAACACCCTAGATTAGGTATTCCAGAAATTTCTGAAAAAGCGGCATGCGCATAAAAAGTGATCCCCTCACCAGTCTCCGGTATTTACTTACTGAGATATTGCTAAAAAATAAATTAATTAAGTTCTCATCATTAATTTAACCTGTCAGTTGTATATAGTTAGTCTGTGATCCTCATTTCTGGGATAATACCAGGCATGAAAATTGAAACGAAACATTTCAAACTGCGCTGAAATCCCACAAACACAGACTGATTAATAATAATCATGCCATTGGACTTGTGCATCGCATGGGAAATACATTCCCATTGGAGGGAAATTCCTTTACAAAGCATAACATTTCCTAGACAGAAATTGCTGACAAACAAGCCTCTCCCTATCCTTTAAAGACCTTGGTACTGGTCTGGCACTTGTTCTCCATCATTTCGGCTTCCACTGGCAGCTCCTTCAGGAACAGATACCGGGATGGTGGTAGGGGCTACAGAACTTCTTTTGCCTTTCTTTCCTTTTTTGGATCCTTCCTCTGCCTTGTCACTGAAACAAATGAGATAAACTCTGTGATACTAGAAAAAGACAAATATGTTACAAAATATGAAAAACTAGCTGAGCACCCGGCTTTGCTCGGGGTCGACGCCTTGGCGTCACTGCTCCTACTGTTGTACGCCGCAGAGGCATTTTACATCTACATGTCCTTGCTGTCTAGCATTTCACAGTCATATCTGGTTTCTAGATCTATATTGCTTTAGTTTAAGTCTGCCTTGATTAACTCCTTTCTTGATCTACATTGCTTTAGTGTATTGTTGTCTAGCCCTTCACAATTACAAAATACGGATTTCGCCTTACACCATCACAGAAAAGCACTAAGAACACAATAATCCACGAAAGGGCTGCTACTCTGAAAAAGGAACACACCGACGTCTTCAAAATCACATAGGTAGTGTCTATAGCTTGTTCGCTTTCCTCTGACAGCGTTTTAAAAAATTCTAGCTCATTGACAAATTAACTTAAGCCCACGAAACTTTCCATGACACTTCTACAGACTATTCAAAATGTGAGCGTGCAAATTCATATGCACATTTCAGATTATGACATACGAATTATGGCAATGCAACATGGCTTGAAGATCAGAAATGATCCCAGGCTCAAGTACTTGGAATAGACTGTTTCTGCGCTCTGAGGTTGCATCACTTTCCATGAAATAACCTTACAGAAATGAATGCTCATTTTGGGTGGCAGGAAGAGAGCCAATGCGATGATATACTTGACCCTTCTCGCGAAACTGTGGATTCCATCCATTGAGGGTTGCATCGGTATAGCCCATGGATGTGAGCTGAAAGCTATGGTTGTACAGCCTGATTTTCTCCAGAAAGTGAGTGGACAGTGTCGACACACCAGACAGAAGGATTTGCAGTTCAGGAGGTGGTTTTGGAAATGGATGCAGATCAACTTTGCCATTGCTACAGAACAGACCTAGTGTTTCATATGGAAATCTTATGGCCAGGCAGTGTGTACACTGTGTCGTCAGTTCCCCAATGTAGCACTCGTACTGAAAGGAAATGACAATGTAGAGGAAAGCTTTTGGGAGATTTAGATCTAGAGAGTCCCCATCAATTTGTTGTTGATCTAGACCACCTCGACCTTTGCGATCAAATGGACAAAAGATGCACAGAATGGAGACCATGAACGAGACATTAATAATAAAAAAGAAGACCAGAAAAAAGGTGACAAGCAAAATAACATCAGAAAGAGGACAGGTACATCCTGGATATGGAGAACAGCCAATAAAACAAAGTGGAGATGAGTTTTGAAGGGCTACATCTTGCAGTGAATGGACAAAACCTGGGTTCAAGCAACAAGGTTTAGGTAATCTTCAAGTAATCACTTTATCTTTTCGTAATTTGTACTCACTTGAAAAAGGGTAAATAAGAGACCAATCTCTCTTTGCAAGAAGAAGAGGCCAGCTGGTCGTTTTTCTCCATCATCACATTGATGACATTTCTGAGGTATGTCTGGAACACCTGCCGTCGACTCTCCACCAATTTTGCATCCTAGTGGACAAGATAAGAGGACAAGAATAACATTACAAGCGTCAGCAAACATCATTTTAGTATTTGAGAAGTTTGTCACCTAATAAAAAGAACAAAATTTAGGTAATTTGTTGGACGCATGAAAAAGAGCTGAGAGCAGAGATTTTGGAGGGGGGGGGGGGAGGACCACCTCCGGGTGCTAGCCTCAGGGTATATTGTTTCCCTCTCATGCCCAAGTATTGGATAAGGATAAGATAAGACCTACATTTGTGCTTGATGATTGTTGGATGATTTGGAGGTATCTCTAAACAAAACAAAAAAACAATTGAATAAGCAAAAAGCACCTGACAATAAACTGCAAATAAAGAGGATGGTACACACTAAAAGGATGAAATCTCTAAAAATGTAGCTTAAGGAAAGTCTGTCTAACCCCACCTAGGTGACAAAGGTGACAAGCTGCAATACACATATCCTTTTTTTTTTTTGTCAGTTCCTTCAGAAAGACAGTCACAAACCTAGTTAGCTCCAAATGAAATGTGAGGTGTCGTGGTGAAATCAGGCGCTCGTCAAAATAATGAAAACAAAGAAATCGACATTTTTCGACCGTTTGAATATTTTTTTTCTAATTCTTGTATTTGCGCTTAACACCTTGTATGTCCATTCAGAAATATTCTTACGTATGGATTTTATGGAAAAACATTGATTAATGGCATGAAAAATGTAAATTCCCATTTCCAAGGACTCTTGAGCAATGGAAGTCACCAAACTTTGGCAGCTATTTTCTCACTAATTTTACTTCTGAAATCATTCGACCCCACCTCCTTCAATTGCAAATATCTTGACTTCTATTCAAGATAAATTGATATTTTTTCATCAAATGCAAGGCAAATGAACAGCCTTTAAGATGATACTAATATACAAAAAAATTTACGAGAGTCATGACACAAATGGTTTAGGTTTAATACCCCTATCAACACCGTTAGGTTATTTAAGAGGCGGGACCTCCGAGTTTAACGTCCATTCTCCGAAAGGACCTAGCCAAGTGAAAAATTTGTGCAAAAAGCCTTTCCAGAGGCACAGCTTCAGGCCTCATACCCCCGAACCCACAATCTCATAATTACCAGTCCGGTAGCTTAACTCACTGGGGACTGGGTCTTTTTCGGGTCTACATGCGCTGAAGACAGGTATTTTGGGGGGTATTTCAATATTTCAAACAATACCCTTCCCAAAGACATACAACCACCATTTTTACACACATAACAGATCTAAACATGCCCGATAGGACATAAAAAACAGCTTGTGCTCGCAGGGGGCAGGTGAACAACCTCTCGGGAAAATATTGGTGCTTGCACATGATGCGTGAAACGTCTTCAGTGAGTTAACCACTAGGCTACCGACACCACTCAGTTAGCTCAGTTAAATCTCTTAAAAGTGTTGAATAAAAAACATTATATGCAGAAAAAAAAATATGTTGGATAGCAAAACACTTACTTTCTTTCCTATTGCTTTTTTAGGAGGGAATTCAAATTTTCCAATGATAGGATACACCTTTCTTAGTCGTTGATGCATATCCAAGAATTGATTGTATCTCCTGTACACATTCCATTCTTCATCACGGATGCGTATATAGACCTGAAACAATGAATATGATAAATAATTCCAAACCCACTGAAACAACCTGTAAAATGATCACAGATTGCAACAAAAAAAATTTTAATAAGTAGCGATGAATCATTACAGAAAACTAGATTTATCTTTCCATGCTAATCAACAGCATTTGAAATAAAATATACAAAATATACGATTATTACAAATGAAAATTACAATTAGGTTTAGGTTTAATTTGACGGGGGGGGGGGTGTCCTCATTCTCGCCACTAGGCCACATACAAAATTTATAAATATACCGTTGAACTTTAGTTGTTATATCGCATTTCAGCACTGAAGAAAAACTTACCAAATATGCAAACAAGCATAAATTACATTGTGTAATCAAAAGAAGGGAGCAAACATGTAATATAAAACAGGATGAGTATTTGATGCAACTGTACGTAAGCCACAAGGTATGACTTAAATGCTATAAATTTATTTTACATTGAAATTTTATGAACATTCAAAACATCTTGTAAACTCTGTGGAATGGCAAGAAACCACGACCATAGACTCATACAAATAACACCATTTGCAAACTTGTGAGTACTATTTCACACTCACCTGGTAAACATGATGAGTATTATTTGAAGAGCCCCTCAAAAATGCAGAGGGGATCCATATATTTATAAGTGTATGTTGAAGGCCCATACTGTCAGAATAGAAGGGAAAAGTATTGAGATTAGGATAGAACAGCAAAAACATCTTCCACAATTATTCTTCAAAAATGCGTGTCAGGAATAAAAATAACTTAAAACAAAGACAACTTAGAGAAGATAATTAAAGTGAAAGCCATTGGTTCCTCATTTGTTCTCCCTTACATTGTTTCGATAGCAACTATGAAATATGATGGCAAGGGATGTAAGCATCCACATTTAAGCCCATGGATGGTAGAATAGAAATTAACAATGATGCATGTTTAGAAAAGTTAGGAATCAAACAAGGATATAGTGGAGAATGTTGCTCAGTTGTTGTTCATGGTAAAGAAAGCCATAGTTCATCATCAGAAGGGAATGGTCCTCAGATTTAATAAATAATTCTAAACTCTTTCACTACTAGAGGGTTTTCTTCACCTGGACCGGGCCCAATCTGTGACCTATTTTCAGGTTCTGCCTACCATCGGACAAATTAAAGACTTTGATTTCAATTTTCAATATCAGCCAAATGTATTTTATATGAAAATAAAGGTGAAATAATGACCTATCTTAACATGTTACTAAAAACGATCATTCTTCAGCCAGAGATTTCATATTCAATTGATACAAAAGTAAGTAGGGTTTTGAGGCAGGAACTGGTGAGCCGTGAAACACCGCACAGGCTAGTGAAAGAGTTAAACACATTCTTTGTGCACGAATCTTTTAATAGCAGTTATTTCTAATACCATTAAAAAACTACTTTTCTTGTTCCATGTCACCTAGCCACACTTTAAACATTTTATCCAAAATAGATAGAACTGTTTAAAACATTACCAACCAACACAATCAGCCAAAAAATCATCAGTATACATGCAATAATTAAGAAAACACAATTGGTACTATATCAAATTCTTTACCAAAATCATTAGCTTAGCATAGTAAGAGGAGGCAGAATGACGAAAAAAGAATGTTAACCCTTCCAGCCCATGCGAGTATATTTTCAGCAGCTCTTGTACCTCCCACCGTCCCAAGAGCATATATTCTCAGTTTCGGGGGGTACTGAATTTGCGCATTTTTTCGAAAATAACGAACCTAATTAAACTTTCATTTGGATAATATTTGTTCATTTACCTTTAAACATTGTTATATATGTTATTATTTAAACCTCATTTCAAAGATACTACATCATTATTTTTTTAATGCATGCCTCTTTTTGTGAAATACTGTTGTATTGGCTGGGACTGGAGTTAGGGAATGCACAAAAATGGCTGGGGCTGGAAGGGTTGAATCTTGCCAATTTCTACTTCTTGGTTACTTACTTCTCAATTTCTTGGCCTGTCTGAACGGACATCTTCCTGTCATAAGGCAGCTGTTGGGACAAGCAGAAGGCGTTAGCATGGACCTGCATAAAGACTCATTGTTAAGCTGATAGTCCTCCTCACAAGTTTTGCACTAAGAGCAAGAACAGGAGGAGAGATTCTGCTACAAGCAAAACAAAAAGCCAAACCCACATGCACGTCACAGAAGAAGAGACTTGTTATTACCAAATGCTAATTTGCATTCACAATGTTACTAAATTTTCATCAGATGGGTGCGATTATTCAGCACCAATTATACCAAATTTGTTGACACGAAGAAAAAATGTGGTGAATAAATTTTGAACATATGTATTATTTTAGGCGTACAAATAAAATTCTCTTGTATTAAAATGCACTTAAATATCTCACACGTGCAAAATTTATATACTAAATGCATCAAAATATTAAATCCTGATCTTTTCAACAAAACTATTATTCAATTTTCTCAAGAAGCAAATGTTTATCAAAAATGCTGACCAATGAATCCGCTTAGGCCCAGAACTAAACAGAACCCAATTACACTCTTTACTTTAGCTAAAAAATTGTTTATGAAAAGCACATCAGTAAATGTAAAATTCACACACATCACACACCCCCCCCCCCTCTTTTCTCACTTAATCTCTTAATCAAGCTCTGAAAAAGCAAATCCATCACTACAACAATCCCCCCTTCCTCTCCCTCAAGTGAACTCAAGTCTAAGAAGAACAAAGCCTCAAGGACACAAGCCAACACACAAGAAAGTTGTTTAGGAAAAAAACCAACAGAAGTTGCACAGCCACAAATAGCAAAATGCCAAACCGTGCTTTGAAAATCACCAAAAAAATTGATTTGCATTCTAAAGACATTAGGGTGACCATTAAATGACATGCAAATCTCTGCATATGCACAGGAAGTTTATTTGCGCTTTAAACGTAACAATAATGCAATTATGTTTTTAGCAGGGTGTTCTGGAATTCAAATAAGCCAAAGATAATCATATTGGTGTGCTTGGTCTGCATAGTCAATTTAATTTTAAAACATTTTCTCGGGCAGTTATTTTTATCTATCATTCATTTCCCCCACAATATGCAATTGAACCGAAAGATTATTACAGGGTTTCCATATTACTAAATCTTAAACTGAAACCCTGTTGTCAAGTCATCATTCAGCTTTATAAAATGTAGTTCCCAAACAAGCGACCACAAATAAAGATTAATTTCCACTCAATAAGACTCATAGTCTAAACAAAGTGAAAAATGCACACAAAGTCAAAAAAAAAAAGAGAAAAAAATCAAACAGGGGGGGAAAAAGGGAGAGAAGCAAAAGACTGAGTCAACACCTGTCCTGTGAGTGTCGTATCTACATCTAATTTCGGTCTGACATTGTGCAGCTGAAGGTGAATACTGACACTTCCATTCCACATATGCTTTCCAAGCCACAACTACTCAACTTGCAGAACCATGCACTTCCCTGTGCCATGCCATGTCAAAGCCACCAACAACCACAAGCCAGATTTTCACAAGTAAATGTGAAGCATTCTAACAACCACAGATCAGGGAAGGAGCTTCTAGAAGGTGCCTCCCTCAGATACAGAAAAGGACCCTGATGCTACACACTGGAGAAGTGTTGACCGCTTTAACTGAAACCACTTACTGGCCCTCGTAGTAGAACCAATTCTTCTCGTAACTGCCTGAGGACGTTATCTCTCCCATTCAGCTGACGATGAAGCAGCTCATTGAACTCCATTAGCTCTCCATGCATCTCTGCCACCTGAGTTACATTTAAGAAAATTATGCTTAACTCTTCATAAACAAGAAACAACAAGAAAAGTATCGGCAATTACCAAGAAAATATTGTCCACCAAGAGTAGCTGTATGATTAACTCTGCACTAATGAATACCATAGCAACTTTTTAGTTGAATTTGAAGCCTTCTTGGAGAATATGGGAATAAAGAGAATAATAAGTCAAAAACATCTGATGGTATATAAACAAGATGGCTTCTATAAGTGTAGAGACAGTAAATAAGTAAAAAGCACTATGAAAATTGGAGTTCCGTTCAGAATTTTCTAAAAATGGTGTATTTGTGTTCTTTTCTTACACCAATTAAACTTAATCGTTCATTGACTGATAATGGTTAAAATGAAATTATCAAAGTCAGCCACTGGGCACTATAATATTTCTAGAGCAATATAAGTGGACTGCTACAATTAATTCCATACACAACAAAATTACAGAATACAAATGAAAATTTAGCAGAATCCTCTTCAGCGTCAGCCAGAAACATTGAAAACAGTACAGTCTTACCTGAATGAGCTTCTTCTCATACTCTGCTGCTTCGTGGCTGTAGTCAATGTTGGGTTTTGGCGGTGGCAGGCTCGGCTGTGGCTCCTCTAGATGGATGCCCAGTGAGTCTGAACCAAGACACGAAACAATAACATTTGATTTCTCTCACATGGAAATACAAACAGTGACCTCTTCTACTATTTAAATAATAATTTAAAGTTGATATTTCGGACCTACATAAATATAAAATATTTTATAAGTCTGAACTTTATTGTTGATAGGGTTTTAGATGTTATGACAGTTCTCCTTCTTTGTAAGAATGACCATGCCGAAAGAAAATTGAGTGCTCAATGAAATGTAAGTTACTCATTATCTATGAATGGGGGCTGTGCATGGACAAAAAGGATTGTTTCCTTCTTGGTCTACATTACATTTAAGTGCTATCACAAAAACAGCAAAATTTTAAGAGATATCCAAACTTATTCTTGGCACAGGCAAATGAAATTATAACGACATGATCTTTCGACTAATCTGTTTAAAAAATCCATCCATACCTTCTTTGTTGATCCCTTCAGTTCTCAACATTTGTACAGCATTTACATATTTCTTCAGCTGATGTTTTAGAAGCTCATTTTCCCTGAAAATTGTACAAACAGAAAAAAAAGTAAGGAAAATCCTTCTCATTTAGATCAGTTCATAATGGAAGCAGAAACAGGTATCAAAGCGACTCCTTAGTATGAGCAATCAAGCAAGAAGAGTACACTAAGTTATATGATGATATTATGTAAATATTTTTAGTTTGTTCAGAACGGGATTAAGCTTTTTCATTGAGATAGAAGATAATAATGTCAGCTAAATTTCTGTCACTTTAATGAAAAGAAGCACCAATCTCTTTCAACACTTTGCCTCTATTCGCTCAAAAACTCACTTTTGTAAGGCTTGAATTTTTGCTTGCTCCTTCTCATGCCTGGAGGCATGCTGCACCTTAAGCTCCTCAATTTCTGCACGGAGAGTTGACGATGTCTCCATTTCATGCTGGAGCATACCTTCAAGTTTCCTGAGGGAACCAAGCTCTTCATGTCTCAATAATACACAAATGGAAACAGTTTACATGTACCTCTTAAAATTTGACCAGATGTGATAGACAAATCTTCAACTGACATTGAATAAATATTAAAGTTTTGGCTTTACTTTGTGTAATCCCATGCATAATGAATGCATGCACCATCCACTCAACGTGAACACTGAGGATTTTGACTTCTTCATCAATATACATTTTATAAAATAAAAAGCAAAACATAACAATAGCAAGAAAGCAGCCTCTTGTAATAACTTCACCAAGACAATAAGGTATACCAACTCTGCTTTTTTCTTTTTCTTTTATAAAAGTCCTTTCAATAAAACTGGCTATTTCACAAGAAAAGATAGTGGAATAAAAGTAATAAATACAACAGATAAAGGACACTACGTATAACATAATCTCAAACAAAAGCTCCACAGTGTAAAGAATCACCTCAGTACTCTAAGATGATAACACACATAGGTGAGGCTTTCACCTAGTGAAAACATACAAGGTTTTTAAAAGTAACATTGAGCACACATTTTTTTAAAATTCACTAGAAAGTGCAAAAAGATTAAAATATAAACATAAAACATGTCATGATACTACCAATATTGTTATTTACATGGCAATAGCTCCAGAGGAAACCTTAGTAGTAAGAAAGAAATGACAAGAACATTTCTACAATGTTAGAAGAGTGAATTTAAAAAACAGACATATCAGGAGAGAAAAATACAGCAACCCTCACCTGTTTTGTTCTTCAACTGAATCTTTTCTCAGCATCATAGCTACAACTGCCTGCTTGAGTTCTCCTGAAAAATACATGTACATTGCATACTTTTCACAGCAGAAAGATTTGGAAACAAATCTCCTTCAAACGACTAAAAGAGAAAACACAATGCAGATGAGATGAAATAAGATAGGAAAAGATAATACTTTGTTGTCCCTGTAAGAAGTTTTACGTGGCTTTACTGGAATGGTAAAAACACACATAGATATACAAAGAAATTAAATTGTATATTACTTCCATAAAAGAACTTCAATATGAAGAAAAAAATAAAAGCTGACACTAACACAACATGTCACATCACTTGCATATTTCAAACCAAACACAAGAATTTTTCACAGATTTTCAAAGTTACTCTAAACATGACGACAATCTTTATTCATCTCTTTGGATATATTTAAATATTATATTCGGGAGTTATTGCAAAGGCTCCATGGTGAAATCCCTCTATAGCTCAAGCATGGTCTTTGACTGAGAAAAAAATTCACAAAAACAGCTTTGACAAAACAAAACAATTAATGCTGTGAAAATAATGGAATTTCAATCAAAGAATAAAATTCATCAGAAGCACCTCAGAATCAAGACATGAGTGAAACTAACTCATAGCGATTGGATTTTTTTTTTCTTCCTAATTTAGTGTTTACCAGTTGGCTTTGCTGTTGAGCCCCAATGTTTCACTGACAGAACATATTTTAGGGGATGGGGCATTGAGCCAGTAAGTGACAGCGCTCACTTTGGGATACTGAGGTTAGGAATTTTATTCATACAGATCTAGGACAAGGAATTAAATTATTTCTCATATACCAAAAAGACTTTCTAGCAAGACGGCAAAGACACAAAAAATTGTAATCATAAGACGGTGAGTTCAATTTTCAACTCTGTAACACAATATATTGTGTCCTTGGGAACTTCCCAAAGTCCACTCAGCTGCAAAAGAGTATCCGGTAGTGGGCAGTCCATAGGGACAAAAATGAGTAAATAATAGTATCTGAACGCAGAACACACCTCCATGCTGAAACCCTGCTGGGAATGAGTTAGCACATTGAAAATATCAGGGGTAATTGTCAAGCCAGGTGAGCCCCTCATTTGGAAGCAACACGAGCAAATGAACCAGAACTTTTACTTTACCTTTAACAATATATACTTACCCTCAGACATGGAATCATGCGTGGGTTTCTTTGCTCTTGGCTCCTGGGGACTGCCGCCGTCACCATCTGTGCGACCACTGAATGCCACAACCAGAGAGTTAATGGTAATCTACTCTATACAATATCTCCCCTTTCTACAATTATTTTCTGAAGCTTATTCACAGTAACAAAACATCTCTTCATTATTGAGCCCTGTTCAAAAGTTGGCACCATATGGGCTTAGAGGATATGTTAGACTACAGTGCAAATGACCTTGATTTGACTCCAAAATCGTACATTTTGTAGCAAGGGTTGTTTCAGAAGATTCCATAACCCTCCACTTTTATAACAAATTTTCATACTTTTTGGGGCATTTCGTCGGAGTTTAGCAAGTCCTCTCTATAAAAAAAATTGTACCTGCTCCCAGAGCCATTAAGAACTTTTCTTTTAAAGCAATCTTCAAATAACACTAAGATAGGGTCCTGCTCAAGCATAATAATAACTACAGTCAAATGAAAACAAAACATTTTTCTAGTCCTGGCTAAGTCCCAGCTATGGCATATTTATGCAGTGGACTTGAGCTGGTAATATCTCCCCCCTTGCAGCACACCATAATGAGCTGAAGTAACACTGAAAAAGAACTGAAGGAACAGACCACATCAGCACATCTACAAACATACTCCAACCACATACCTGTCTGACAGGCTTTGTTGGGCCAAGGCAAGGGCAAGGCTGGCACTCTCCATGTCTCCGTGTCCAGGGTAATCAACAGCGTCGAAAGAAGCTTGTGACGTGGACATACCAGAGGAGTCGCCGCTGTAAGGCACCATCTCCGTGTCCACCACCATGCCATCAGCACCAACTGGGGCCATGAACGTCCTGGTGTATATGAAATTTACATTATAGTGAAAAGTAAAACAATTCTTCAAGGCTGCATTTCCCCTCAATTAGAAGGTTCATAAGACTATGTGATATCCTCCTTGGCCTTTTAGTTCTATTTGTCTGCACCATCTCAGTCTCTTAAAGGAAGTACAGTCTAGTAGCCTGTTATGTACACCATCACTACCATTGATATTTCCCAAACCATTCTTCTATACATAATGTCAATAAAAATTTTGAAATACAAAGACGCCATTTAGAAATAACAATTACAAAATGATATCTTCAGGCGCCAAAATTACAATACACAGCATTCAGCTCTATTTTATACATCATTATTCTGAAACACCAATACAAATGACAATGGAATAAAAATTAGAAGTGCCACAATTCAGGCCCATGGCAATAACATAATCATTATGTCTAACAAAAACCTTTTAAAAAGGAATTAACAAAGCCTTACAAAATATAATTGGAAAAAAAATATATTATAAACCTATCATTTAGAAACCTGTAAATATATCACTTTACATCCTCTATCTCTAAGGAACAAGAAAAACTGAACAAAGAAAACAAAATTTGTGAAATCAGTAAAGTGAACCACTTGCATCTTATGTACAAAGCTATCTGCAACTCAAAAAGAGATATCGGTGAACACTTCACAAACACTTTGACGGAGGAACTAGAAAAGCAATAACTAAGAATACAATTACTGAACTCATGCACAACAATTTAAAAATTTTTTTCCAGAAACATTTAATCTCAACGTTTCCAAAAGCGTCTTGTTGATCATAAGACCACTCTGTCAGAGCTGATCATAAGAACTGACAGTTCATTAAATATATACAATCATAATATATGCCTTTACCCATTGTCATGATCCAGGTCACTGAAGGAACCTGTACTGGACTTAGAAAGTCGATCTAAACTGGCAGACATGACGGAGGATGTGCTGACTTGACTGACATCCCTCACCAGGGAAGGGGTAGTCTTCTCCCTTTGTGCCGCTAATTCTACTGCAGCAGTCTCTGAAGATTTGCTGAGGCTTTCTTCTTGAGGCTCATTCTCCGTCACAAACACGTTGTCCTCCTGTGTACCTTCACCTGAGGAAAAAAAAGAAGAGTTAGTATTTAAACTTGGGTGTCTAACATACCCTTTCATCGAAGTAGGTAACAGTTGACTAAACTGGCTTTAGTCAGTGCTTCCACCAGCTGAAGGTGAAAAGTAAGGAAAATCCTGCAGGGGGTCTGGGGCTGCAAAGGCCCCCAGCAGGGTCCAGGGGCAGGGTCCAGGGACAGCGCACCGGTGGGGGTTCAGGGGGCGTAGCCTCCAAAGAAATTGAAATATAGTGCTTTTAGAGGGTTGAAAATGGCATTTGGGAGCCTGTTTGAAGAGATTGCCTACAACCTATCACATTCATTTTTTCACCAACATTTTGTCTTGTTTGGTTTCTTCACCTACATATCTTTCCATTGCAGGCAATGTTTAAAAGCAGGTTCCCCTTTCATTGCTACAATAATTCAATTAATTTGTTGTCGCAACATTGATAGAAAGCAAACCTGGGAATAATGAATACATATGTACCTTTACAATAGTTGCCCAGCGTATACCCAAATTTTTTCTCAATTTTCACGTCTGAATGTCGCCTGTCACAACCTTGGAACACCACTTCGAATTATTCTTGATTTTAGTAGTCTTGGCATATTTCTTTCATCGCGGCCCTTATTATCGCGTTCACGTGGCATAGAATCTTCGCATTGATAATTTCTCTAGATCTAGACAAATTCGCCCCCAAAAAAAGTTTCTTTCCGACAGTAATTTTCTGTATAAGATCACAAGTCAATTTACTTGATCAACGCGCAGATTTTCCAGCCGCGGCAACAATCCAAAGATAGACAGATGATATGAGCGAATGATAGACAGGAGGAAATTGGCACAAAAAGTTCGCTAGATTTTGATCCATTTGCAGGTAAAAAATTAAGTACTGCCAACCAACCCGTAATGAATGCATGGGGCATAGCGGAATAATGGCCGATTGCAGGAAATGTGCAATCTGGCAGGTTTATATAACATAAACTTGCTGCCGAGAGAATTACCGTAAATATCCGTAACTTATACAAGACGATACGAAGGCGAGTAAAGATCTTTTGCTACGAAATTTCGGCAGTCCTATGCTGTCGCAGTTTTTTACGGGGGGGGGAGGGTTGATAATGATGGAGGAACAAGTACGGAACTGGCAGAAAGTACAGATTTCCGTAAAAATACGGAAGAGTGGAAGCACTATTTAGTACTAACTTTTGCTCTGAGAAAAATAAGGAATCATCATCTGTGACCCTGTCACATGCTTCATTAATAAGAGCAACAGCAAACTTCAAAATCGTGGAAGTTGGGGTCTAAATATTTTTGGGCCTTCACAAGCAGAAGAGGTGCAACTCCTCTTTCATAATGAATGATTTATAAGACTGAGTCGAACAGAAGTACACCAACATGAGAACAATCATTGAGTACCAAGAACAAATTAAGAGATGACTGAGAGCAAAAGGGATGACTTCAAATAAGGGGTTGAAAAAAAAAATAATGCTCAATTCACTTTCAACCAACAATGGCTCGCCTCCAATAAGCTCAAAAGAATGTTCACATCAGAAAGTTGGCAAGTGCACCAGACAGGATAAAATGTAAAACTGTTGTATCAGAACTTTAAAAAAATGCTTAAACAAAGGTTAACTTTACTTTCTGATAAAAAGCAGCAGGTCCCAAGTCTGACATTTGCTCACCATTCTCTCTTGTTTCCCCATTGAGCTGCAACTCCCTTGCCACTGACTCGGGAAGATGAGTGGCACTGCTGGTGCTGCCAGACTTGGTGATCACTGTGCCCACGGTGTCGTCCTCGTCAAAGCTCACCACATTCGCCACTTTCTTTTTCTTCTTTTTCTCCTTTCTTTTGGCTAAAGAAGAAACAACAATATTATACAGAGATCTTCTCAAGGCAAAAGGCAACCCCCCCCCCCCAAAAAAAAAAGAAAGTATCAACCACTAAACTGGAAAAATTAACATTGAAATGAGAATTGACCAAATAACTACAGAATAAGCAGCATGCATTTCCATAAGTTTGTAATGTCATCTCGAATAACAGTATAAGACCTAAATAGAATGCATGAAAAACCAAAAGCATGAGAAAAAATAAACATTTTTAGGGTGTAAAACAATACTCAAAAATTAAAAACGAGGAAAGTACAGATTGTTAAAACCAGGCTCATTTGACTAAACATTCACCTGTACAAATACTAACAAAATCATAAAGCACTGCTTTTGAGTAACTCATGCATAAATGTATTAAGATCTTTCCCAATTAGCCTAGTAGTTCTTGCATGGATTGATGCTGAATTAGAGTCAACACCCCTCTCCCATCCCCCAATATACTTATAATAAGCAGTCTTAGATCATTAACAAACCTGAGACAGGTGATACTTCTCCTGAGATGACAGGTTTTGGGTCCTCTTCCTTTTCTGTTGTCTCTGCTGAGTCTATGCTGTTCTGCACATGTATAGAATTCTGAGCTGTGTAACCTTTGTTCAGCTCTGGCCTGTCCACTGTGATGGCAAACAAGATGGAGCCAAGACCTGGGAAACAAACAAAAAACAGAAATTGCGTACTATTTCTTTGAAGTATTAAACTCATTGTTAAAAGGATATAGCACGAGAAAAAAAGTGATAATTTGTCTGTGCAAAATTAAGAGACCTGACTTCTTGTAACTTATGATCAACTTTGAATTTTTCAAAATCTGCAATTTCAGTCTTAAATTGAATTTGACAAAAAACACATCATCATCATCATCATAATAACAAAGTTGAAGGTCAGGTTCAAAGATTTCGTTAGGAGCAAATTTAATTGTAGTAGCACCCATTGATGTAAAATAAACATTATCAAATTTAATATGCTCTGACATTCACAGAAGGTATAACTAAATGCAAAAACCACTATAAAAAAGACATAAATATTTAAATCATGCAAAAACCACAACTTATACTGTACATTACCTGCTGCCATGTTCGGAAGCATACTGCTTCTTTCCAAGTCTCGAAGGAAAGCCCAGTCTTCGTATTGTTGTCTGGGGCGGGGGAGGATAAATCAAAGCACAAATAAAATCACAGTTGTGGAGTCATGGAACAATCATATTTAGCCATAACAAGGACACCTCACCATCCATCCCTGCTACAAAACGTGAGACTCCTTCAATGGTGAAACAGAAATGAACACAATGTATACACTACTTGTACTTTCATTCGAGCTCACACCTGTGAAATAGCCCATTGGCACAAAGAAGGGCATAAGTTCAAACAACCAAAGAACAAGGACCCCCAATAAAGTAGAGAAAAACAATTAATTCCTGGGGGAAAAAAAGTATAATCCAATAAATGAAAGACCAATACCCACTTGAGAGTGACCCAGTTAGCTCGTATGGCATCAGAGGGATTGATTGCTAAAGGAAGATAAGAAAATTTTACAACCACATGCTAATTTTTCTCAATTGTAGTTGGACTTTACCTTCATTCTGGACAAAGAATAGATTAGGCAGAGAAACAAACCCGCTGTTAAGGCATCTAAACCAAAAATTAAAATATTCCAGGATGGTTTCAAACTTCAAGTTTCAGCATGTCAGTAAACCCCCTGCACAATATATGTCATCAAAACACTCATATTAAAAATCCTATATATCATAAAGCAAGCTAAGAACTCAATCAAAACTTAAGTAAAAATAAACAATAATCATTACTTTAAGTAATAAATAAGTAGCACATTTATCATTTCTTTATTCTGACACTCTTTAGTATCTAAATCAATATCCTATAATGTAAAGAAAGAAAGGAAACAAACAATTTAAAAACTGAGTAACTGCCCGTATTTAAGCATGAACTGATGAATGGATGTGTTCGAGTACATACACTACGTATACAGTTGACATGAAACTTACGAAAGCAAGTCATCATTCTCGATCAGCATGTGCATGTAACGTTCCAGGGAATGTTCATTTAAAGAGGCTCGCAACCATGCTCTACCTCTACCTGTATCCGTGTTCACTAATTTCAGTTTATTGAATCTTTGGAACTCATGCTTTGTAAGATGCTCCTTCGCATAATGCCAAAACACTGAAAATAAACAGCCAAAAACATATATTTTTATTAAAAGATGGCTCTGCTGTTAGGAAAATAAACATACAATTGGGCATGAATAATTCAAACACATCAGGGATTGACAAAATTCAAGTTAACTAATAGTTAATATGAAAAATTTAAGAGATACTGAAGAATATCATGAGTAGTAACTGTGATGGTCCATTGGTCTAACAATGTCATTGTAGCGAATTTACTGTAGCAGATTCGGCTCACCCAGATGTTTGTAATAAGTGATGCCATGTCCCTATTTGAACCTATTCAACCATTCTGTGTTGTAAATTAACTCTTTTTATCCTAGCCGCACCCCCACGGACTCTGTACCAGTCCGCGCCATATGATTCGGAAGTCAGTGCGAATAGTTCAAAGTGCTATATTTCTTACATTTACCCTAAGGTTTTAAGGAAATTTGGCATTTATGTTAGAAATTGAATGTAGTTTTTGTAAACGTATGTGGTTAGGAATTACACCAATTGCACAATGTAGATTTTGAGGTGTATTCCACCCTCGAACTTGACCCTGATTGCCGCGCCCACGACGTCCCATTGGATTTTATAGATCTAGATCTAGCCCTACAAATCGATCACGAATTCCAGTACTGACCCCTTCACTATGATCTGAATCGCTATTAGATGAGTCTAAGTCTTGTTTCTTATAATCCACCACCGAATTTACATCACTTATTTCAAAGTCACTTTCATCAAATTAGTATCATTCCCCCTCATAACCCAACGCCACTTCTAAAGGTACTTCGTCGGTCGTGAATGTGCGTTTTCGAGACATCTTTCAAGCTTTTACACCCATCAAAAACAAAGAAACCACTTTTCATTGGAAAATTAAAATATTCAGACAGAGCTCATCGCCGCATTTGCATATTTTGGTAATTACAAGCAAAACTAGCTTCTTTGACGAGACCGTATCGCTGTTCCGAGTATACTCGTAGCTCGGACTGGTCCTCATTACGAGTATACTCATAGCCCGGATAAAAGGAGTTAAGTCAAAGTCAAGTTTCAGAGATAGGAAGAGAAATGGCATATACTGTCTAGAACCATTGAAATAATAACACTTCGTGGATCTTAAATTTGGAAAAGCATGCTCACTTTCTGTCAGGTTGACATCCAAAGCTGGTACTTTCAATTTTATTTTGACCTGATCATTTAGAAACTTTAAAAACATCAAATTGGGAAAATCATATCTCTTTTACAAATTTTTGACTTAGTGCATGACTTCTTGTAAACCTCTTTTAAAATCTAACATTTGGTTTCTATCGTCAGACAATTCAAGTTTTCTCTTCTCTGCCATTATGAAAGCACCCAGTACAAATAAAAGGATAGTGTTTGGTGTCAAAGCAAAAGAAGGGAAGAGAGTGTTGCTGATGAGCTCTCCCCAAAAAAATTTTTTAATTACTCATATGTTTTCCATCATGCGCATAGGGTGATTTGAATTCAAGACAATTGTGAGGAATAATTAATTGGTCCGGTTTTGCAAGACTAGCAGTTTAAAAATTCAGCATATGTGTTTGAGAAAACAGTGTTCCCAATGCAATAAAAATATATCTGTTCAGAGAATGACATATTGTACCAGATATCCCTGGTTTAGAATTTTGCTTGTAGTCTATTCCCGACTGAATAAGAAAATGAAAACAAATCAACAATCTCACTCATGGCTTAAGTAGTAAGCCATCACATAATTTTCAGATCTTATCAAATTTACCACATCCCCATAAACTTGTAAAACAAATTTCGTTTTGCCATGAACATGAAGCCCGCTTTTTTAACAAAAATCACAGAATAAGAATAAAATAGAAGATGCTGAGAGATGACACTGCCCCTTGAGCTACTGTTTCACAGGAAGCAAAGTTCAAGAATCAACCGGTGAAAAATATATCTGGTTCGTTATGGACACCATTTAACAACTACAGTTTCTCATTTGTTTTCCAACCCCTTCTGGACCCACATCCACAAACTCTAGATCTAAACAAATTATTTACAGAACATAAGAAAGGGAGAGCAACATTTTTAAAGTTTTGGGGGATAATATGGTTTCACTAACATTACCTGGGTCTGTTTCAATACGCTTAATATCTGAGAAGAGGTCTGTAACTTTAGTTAATCCAGCCCTCTCCGTCATTTGTCTGAAGAAAAAAATATTAAGTTATTAGCTTGTCTCTATCAAGTTCAGGCACATTCTACAAAATATGTTACAAATGACAATAAGCAATTTAAAAGCAATATTTTAAAAATATAATATGAGATATATAGTGGCATTTCTAAAAAAAATAAATAATATGAGATATATAGTAGATGTAAAGTTCACAGTTTGATGTACTTGATGAGAAGAGCATATCATTGATGATAGCAGGCTGAAGGGACACGTTAAAATCCTTAAAAGTACATTTTCATTCAAATGAAAACAATATAATCGTACTTGAAAGCTGACAGGGCTTTGCTGTTTTTCTTCATTCCATGCTGTAGAGCAGTTTCCCATGCTGCACACAGGCAAGATACACTGAAAAAAAAACAAAAAACTCAGAAGCCATACCTCCATTTCAATCAAGGGTAAGAGAGCTTTTAACATAATGACAGAAACAATGAAAAATACAAGATAAATCTTAATTTAAAAAGTAAAGCATACTGCTTTAAACACAACAAATATATTTTTTAAATCTGTGAATGTTTTGAGGCCACATGTGCAAATTCAAAGTGAGAGAAGAGAAAGAAGTAGTAACTAGATACTTGAGTTTTCTGCACTAACTTGTAAATAGCAACAACAGTGATGATTTGACAAAGTATGCCGCAAACGTCTGAAACAAAAGTGCATTCAATTTTTTAATTCTAAAAATTCCAATTAAGAGAAACACATCAACATTAAAGACTGCCCCTCCTGCTTTCGAACAAATTATATTATTCCACACAAATTTTTGCTATCTTAAAATCAAGATATCATATTTTCTTGAGGACATTTCCATCCAGCTGTTAAAGAAGAGATGGCTAACCAGATGCAAAAAAATTAATACTACTCACCGGCTGTCTGAATCAGTGGCAAGCTCGGACCTCCCACCAAATCGCACTTGACACTGGGGACAAACAACAGGACATTAATCACCTTGAGATCTTGTCCCTCAAAGTAACATAATAGTGCTGTGGTAACGAACATAACTTGTTACACCAAAGACAAAAACAAAGGTATATACTTCAAGACAACTAACCAATAGAAAAATATGAGATGAAATACAGTCATGTTACATTAATCGCTCCATAATTAAATTAGTCGCATACATTAAAACTTTTTTGGGGTTGGAATGATATCAATTCAATGTTTAAAATAAAAACGGTAACTAAAATGTTTAAACTTTTACTGGTTGGTATTTTTCATAATTTCCCTACATTAAAACGAAAAATATAAATTTTTCTCTACACAAATCTCCACAGCTAGGTGTACGACTCCGCCATACAACATTTTGAAAAGTGGTGTAGCATGACGGATTCTTACACTGAGCAGTCGATCAGTTTTTGTTCTACACCATTGTCCATTTCAGACACTCACTATTAAGTAGGTTACAGCAAATATCATAGAGAAAGAAAGTATAACATAAAGCAGTCAAGACAAGAACAATAGCAAACCAATATTTTTTCCTCAGTTTGATACGATTGACGTAAATAACTGATCATCATTTGGGATTAAAAGGATTCTATCAGCGTGAGTGGATGTATCGAGTTACTGTGTGTTGCCAGTTTAATCTGCAACCTGCTGCACAGTGACTGGCGTTTCATTCGTTCTGGAAAGACTATTCTGCTCGGAGAGAAATATTCTTGAAAAAAGATATTTAACTCATTCACTACGTATTATTTTCGGCTTGTGGACGAATTCTTTTCGGGAGGGCGAAATGAGATGATGACTAGTGCGCAGTTCACAGGTCTTGGGGGCCATAAATTCAAATAAATATCAACATATTATATACCAACATTTTCAGTATGGTTTGTAGAATACACCTGCATTATTTATTTGCGTATTTTTCACTTTGGTTCCTGTAAGAGGCGATTATGCAGCACAATTGTGATTGGATGAGGATAAAATTGGAAAATAAAAAATTTATAATCTCAGGTGAAACTAAAAAAACATGTTTGCACCTAGTCAAATGATACCTCAAAATAACCATAACTGTATATAGAACAGGAAAATATTGAAAAATGTTCAGTTATTTACATACATTCCATAATATTTGTACATTTGGATCATAACATCCGATATTGAAAAAAAAAATTTTTTTTAATATTTTGAAAAAAGGATCACAAACAGAAAAAAATATGCGTAACTTATATGGAATTATTCAGAACTGCATTTGGAATAAACCTATACATGTCTTGAGTGGTACTTTTTGATATATTTCACCCAAAAGTAGTGATTTTGGGGAGAAAAAAA
This sequence comes from Aplysia californica, assembly GCF_000002075.1. NCBI lineage: Eukaryota > Metazoa > Mollusca > Gastropoda > Aplysiida > Aplysiidae > Aplysia > Aplysia californica. The sequence goes on from NW_004797971.1 coordinate 84,957, forward strand.
TATTTTGACTATTTAGATCTAGGCCTAGATCTAGCACTCAAAAATATTGATTTCTCAATTACAATGCACCGGCAATTTGCGTCCAATAGTATCAATATTATAAAGAAGAGTCCTACACTTCTTTAGTGAGCAAAATAATTATACATTTTGTTGTGTAAAAGTACTAAGACTGGTGTCTGGGCTATAATTTGGGCTTCGCGAAAACACAAAGTCGAATAAACTACGAAATCATGTTTCAAAACTGAATCAAAACTTCCGATTTTCTGTGGAAACGCTTGACCCGGAAGTCAACATTATATTATGACCTTTATTTTAACATGGATAAGTGGATTGGAATAAAAACCAAGCTAAAATTGAACGTCGGTTCTCAAGCCGCCGGGGGCAGCTTAACGTACTGACGGCACTTGAGCCGCGCCGCCCCCCACAGCTCGGCGTAGCGAATGAGTTAAGATTCACAAATTCGATATACAATATCTCAAAAGCACCTAAAATGCAGATAGATAGAACACTTTTGGTTTAATATGACGATGTAATAAAAGATTAAGCAAAACAACAATGAAAACCTATAAACCAAAAAATTTAACAAGTGGTCCTAAGAGAAATAAGAATCTGCAAGAAATTGGTACTGACTGATCAGAAAATCACTTTAAAAATATTCTAACATGTCAATAAAAAATTGTTTAAAAAACAGTCATGCCTGTTTTACAGCATCCAAGAGCCTGGTCAGAATGGCTTGACGCTCATTTTGGTGTACACCGTCCCCTGCAAATGGAACAATAAACAAATTAGCTATATATATGGAAAGAACTGTTAAAACTGCAACTTTGCTGCAGGCTCTGTATATATTCTATATATTCTATATATATATATATATATATATATATATATATATATATATATATATATATATATATATATATATATATATATAATTTATTCAGAGACTTTTATGTAATGAAAAGCCTTTATGGATTTAACAAACTCCATTTTCTGAGTAGTCTGCATTATTTGGTGCAGCCACTCAAAAACCAGAGGTAAAGAAACTTTTTAGACTACCATCACTGTCTTAAAACTTCTACAGAGGCACACACCTTTTTTTCAGCTCCATATTTTGCTCCACAACCTTATCGTCAGCCACACATCTTGGTGCGTGAGAGTGTAACACTTTTATCCTTGAGCACACCAAACCGTGGCATAAACGCATGCCTCAGCATGAGAGGATGTAGGTTCAGGGGGGGTCTCAAAGGGTAATGATTACGGGTAAAACAATGCTTTGCCCATTAACCCAGAGTGAGGTCACTCAGTAGAGTCTATTACAAAAGGGTACATTATAACTCAGATTTACTCTGCTGCCATAAGTTATCAATGAAGTCGATACTACTGGAACACTGATTGAGTAACAGTTATCCTACTAAGGTGTTCCATGGTGTTTGTGTTATTACGTAAAAGTAATTGTGGAACAAAAGAGGGATAGCATGCTGTTACCATTATTTTATCCTTGACATGCAGACTATTACAAAATAGAAATGTAAATCCTCTTTGCCGTCACACCACACAAGTAGGCATATTCCAGCATAGATTTTGTTCAATAATCTGGTGAAACTGAAAACACGAAAGTCCTACAACCCAGTCTCAACTAACAGTAGACATAGAAACCCAGAGGCAATCTTCAGTTTCGGCTCAAAGAGTTGGGGTATCTCAATCTCACATGCAACTAAACGTAAAATGACGCAAACTATTTTTAGATAAGGCGGCCATATTGTATGATGTCAGACCTGGATACCCCTCCAATCACGTGACTACATCTAAATATAGCAAACCACCCCTCACCAAAGACCGTGTAGAGAATATTTGATGCCACACGACACTTTGGTGCAGTTTTTCCAGGAATACAGGTAATGTGATATGATGCAGAGCTCCGATGATGCTGCTGCTTATCTCTTAAAATTATGCATTGTTTATAGCGCCGGGGGGGGGGATCTTCCGGCGTATTTGCGGCAATTTCTGCACGCTTTATTGTCTTTGCGTTTATCGTGTTTCAATTTCAAGCATCACTACTGGAATTACGAAAATGTTAGTAACATACCGGAAACCTAGTAACCAATAAGAAGAGCATGACTGATGGGCTGCAGTTAGCCGCAAGTGTGAAATTTTAGCGTGCGAAACACATCGATACAGGTAATACGTCAAGCCACTGACCCAACATGTTGTTCCATTCCGTATCCCTAAAGATACTCTACTACACTATCTTGGGTATCTCCAAGGCCTTCTAAAAAAAGTCTGCGGATATCCCAGGATGTGATGACATCACATTACTAAAATTAGCCGCCAATCAGGCAAGTGCGCCGTTCTATGTTTTGTTTGTTTTAGTAGAGGTTTTACAGCACTCGCAACTGCATAAGGTGATATGAGCGCCAGAAGATTAGCGGTGTTGCAAGAGAGTAACAAATACAGTGGAGTCCACTTATAACGAGTCCTGAAACAACGAGAAGTCTGTTATAAAGACACTATTCTAAATCTCCGTTTTTTCTCCTTCTTTACCTTTGTGAATAAAATACTGCTATTGCGCTATCAGACAAACACGCTAGTCGGTTATAACGGAATATTGCTGCTGCTGTGCACAATGCTCAGACCAATTAAACATGTTATAAAACCTCGCCAGTTGAGAAAGTTGTTGGTGATCCAGCGAAACAAAGAATGGGGGAGCCCATGTGAACCAACAATGAAGGTCAGAGCGAAAGAGTGGGGAGGGTGTGGCATGCGCAGACAAGCAGAACGCATCGCGTGATAGGCCAGCCCAGTCTAGATTATCTAGGCATACCGTGCCTCTCACTTCTCTGGAGCGGGATGGAGAGGTCACAATGCTGTGATAGATGGAGAGTGAATGTGTGACGTGCGCAAGCAGACGCAACACACCACAGGGGGTGGAGGGGTACAACACAGCTGCGGGCAAGTTAGCTTAGAGCCATAGCCCCTTCTTTCTGATCGCCAACGCCGAGCTGTCAACACTGCTAGCGCTAGAGAAAGAAACCCGATTCGGTTTTTGATCAAGTAAGACCTAGATCTAGAGATCATGTTGAACAAATCATCATCAGGGGAAATACAAAAACGAATAAACAAAAC
>NW_004797971.1:88179-91644 GCF_000002075.1 Aplysia californica
TACTACTGGAACACTGATTGAGTAACAGTTATCCTACTAAGGTGTTCCATGGTGTTTGTGTTATTACGTAAAAGTAATTGTGGAACAAAAGGATTAAAAAGGAAATAATAATAAAACACTCACAGGCACGGGCAGACACATACACATACACCACACATGCGCGTGCGCGCAGAGGGAAGTACATGGATATAATAATGGACACCACTGGAAATTTTTAAAGTCAGCTTGGCAGTGACTAAGGTGATTTGTCGTTGATCTCGATTTTTTTTCACCAAGTCCCAATTTTTTTCCCCTCTGAAATCCTGACTTTTAGATTTCATAGAATGGCAGGTCTATTTTTCTTGGTGTAGTACTGTCGGAATTGACCCCTTTTGGTTTGTCAACTTTATTTTATATTTGATAGGCTCAACTGCTCAACCCCCCCCCCCCCCCCCCAAATGGACACAACTCTAATTCTAGTGAATGTTACTCATTTATTTCTTAATTAGAAATCGTTAGCATTCAATCATAGTCATGGTCACTCTGTGTGTGTCTGTGTGAATGTGCATGTGAGTTAAATGTTTACAAGCAAAAAATCTACTATAAAATTATGAGATATTGACTTTTACCCTTTAAGTTTCTAAAACAAGGGTGTAAATACCCCTTAAAATAGTAAACCAAAGGGTGAAGGAACCTCTTAAGTTGGTCTGAAAAGGGGAGCCCTGCCTAGATCTAGATCTCTTTATTATCAAATTTTATTATCATTCACTTGACTTGACTTAGTCAGTTTTCGGCCCCAATGGTTAAGTATTGTAAGACAGTAACTGTATTATTAACTATTACTATTAATATTACCCTACCCTTACTGGGCCCACCACAACCCATCATCCCCTCCTGACCTAACCTATACTACTATTGAGATTGAGACATGCGGCTAAATGTAGAACATGGGTGGTTGGCGGGTGCTCTGGAGTGGTTTGCTCCTTCTTTCCAATCAAACATCTATTGTCCTTATCTCCCCTCCTTCTTTTTTATACAGTGGAATCCTGTTATAACGAGAGGGAGGGGACCGGTGTGAAATGTCCGTTATATCAGGATTCTCGTTACAAGGGGTCCAGTAATAAATTCAAGGGAAATAGTAAAGCAGGCCTGATCTATGAGTTTTGTTTATTCGTTTTTGTATTTCCCCTGATGATGATTTGTTCAACATGATCTCTAGATCTAGGTCTTACTTGATCAAAAACCGAATCACGTCAAGCTCTCCTAGTCCATGTGTTTTACACGCCCTCCCCCCCGGATAAGTCCCATAAGACACTTCAACCGGTGCGCATGAACTTAAATTGACCCCGTCAACGGACAGTCCCCGATACGAGCGGAACTCACACGTCGAAGTCCTGTCACATGGTGCAAACGCACAATTGGAACAGTTTTACTGAAGGGTCTTGATGACAGGCCTGACAATCCAGAACTCGGACTTGACAAAGCATGTTTTGACAAAAGTAGATCTTGAGAATGTCTTAAGTCGGAATGCCAAATCAATACTACTTCCATAATAGTTGAAATAATATGTGTGAGCAAAAATCCAACACAACTTTTGGTGAGTCAACCACTAAATTCGACATAAACATTTAGGAAAATAGTGCTCCCAGTTTCTGCTGACAAAAAGTTTAACGAGTGCTTCCCACGACAGAAAAGAAGGCAGAGTAAGATTTTAGTAAAATCCGGCACAACAGCCCCACAGCCCCCCCCCCCCCAAAAAAATATTGGCGTACACGCGATCAAAATCGGGTAAATCGGGAAGGTAAATCGGGATGCTTGAGATTTAGGGCACTGATGAGTGGCAGGTTCGGAAAATAAACTGATTCATTATTCTTCAGACCCATCCCAGGGTTCACATTTCAGTCTTTCCACACTTTCGATGGCGGACAATTCATCTTTAGGACTACTCTAGTGTGTTAAAGAAGGATGGGGGTAATCTCACAGTAGGAGTAAACTCAAGGCACGACATCAGCAAATGTGAGCCACCAGAATGTGGGTGGTGGAGCTTCTGTGCTGAAGCCAGCCAATGTTGCTGGAAACTGCGCGCAGCTAAGTAAGTCGACTAGGGTAAAGCTCACACACAACCGAAGCTTTAAGGGGGTAATCTGCAGGTTTAATGCGTAATATACGCACATTTGTGCATAATGTGGGGCCCTGTCTAGGCTAATAAACAATGAAGGGTAAATTTTAACGCACCCACACACAGATGCATTGATTTGAGGGCTAAACTGCTAAATATATCTCTCGACGCTGAATGACTGACGACTAGATCTAGAGTCTAGATCTATCCTAACAAATAATGTGTCTCACATGACAGTTGACATAGGTGACACAGGGACTTGGCCCTTCGTCTTTAAAACACTCTAGATTCTATCTAGAATCTATAGTCTATATCTAGATCTAGATCTAGAGATCTAGATTCTCTAGTTCTAGACTCTAGAACAAGATTCTACATATGCATTTTGTTTTTGTTTTTTTGTAAACTGTTTTACGGAGCTCGCAACTGCATAAAGTCATATGAGCGCGCGGGACACACCTAATATTTTCAGTTGGTAGGAAATTTTGAATTTTGCCCGGGTGGCGGCCGCAGCCTATTCTTATCGATTTTAGACCACCAAGGGATCTTTAACGTGCACAACTTGCACACGGGCCCTCCGAGATTTTTCGCCCTTGTCCGAGAAGGCTAGGTGTAGATCTTTCCTACCAGAAGATCAGGGGTGTGGCAGAAAGACAGCAGTAAGGAGGAGCCAAGGAGTAGCAGTAGAAAGGCTGCAGAAAGACAGGAGCCCAGAGGAGGGGGCAAAGGAGGTGAGGGGGTGGGGGCAGAAAGTGGAAATGAAAGCAGACAACAGAACATTGCTAGAGAGCAGGAAAGGAGGCGAAAGGAGACAATTTTAGAGAAAAAATTTTTCGGTCGCTACCCGGATTCGAACCTGGGACCTTTGAATGACTCAATGAGAGGCTAACACCTTAACCTCTAGACTCTAGAGGCCCAGGCCATGAGAGCCCCCGCATTTTGTTGTGTCTTCGTTCTCTATAGATCTAATGTTCAGTGCTTCCAATTTTCCGCCATTTTTTAGTTTCCCCCACACCTTATCTGCCGATCCAAAGCCCGCCGCCTCATTGATACGCCCCCCCCCCCCCCACGTTTCCCATTTTCTTTGTTGTAGAAAAAGGTAAAATTGAAGCTTAGCAGACCACCTGGCATATTATGAGCTGTGTAAAAAAAAAAAAAGACCGATTCGTTCAAATACACAAGCCTGTGTCATATCGATTGTTTACCAAGAAAAAGTTGTGTTGCTGTGTAGAGCTGAGCATACGGCAACTTTTGATTCCATAGACCAGCGCACAATTCATTACGTAGATCTACGTCAAGACTAGCTTATTATTGTAATATTGATCAGTTGCCGGGGGGAAAAAGACCGACGCTTCACGGTGCACCGGCAG
>NW_004797971.1:92742-111576 GCF_000002075.1 Aplysia californica
ACCCCGTGACCCCGAGTCGGGGAGCTCCGGCGGGCTGCTGAGTCACGCGAACTAAAAGTAACAGAATCGGGCGAAAAGTGACGCCGTGGCTTATGCGACGTTCAAAGCCCGGACCGATAGTGCCCCCCCCCACCACCCTCCCCGACACGCACACAGCCACACGTGTGCAGGTCGCCCATCCGACCCCGACACATGCTGACGAGCCATCTTTAATTGCTTCTGGTGACCTCTTGATAAAAAAACATTTATTAGAAGCGCTGGAGTAATATTACCGGTTCGGTCAAAATAAGGACGAAAACAGGCACGTTGACTTTATATCTCCTATCTGCCTTGCCCTAGAGACAAACCGAAACCAGCTACAGGAAGTCATGTGATTGGATGACCCCAGGAATGACCTGTTTCAGCTTGTTCTCATGTTTGAGGCCCTTACTGGGTGCAAAAGTGACGCCCGATTTATTTACGAGTTCAGTCGCATTTTTTTGGTTTTCTCATTCATTCGGGCAGTATTTTGACATTCGGTCATTTTCAATTATTATCACATTTGTTTCTTTGCAAGCTTAATAACATGATTTTTAATGTTTGTTATCAACACTTGGACACAATGATAGTTTGTCTAAAGTGGTATTCAGCACTTATAACTATTTTAATGAGTATGTATCTGACCCACTCTACTACGTGGTATCTGACTCTACTACACTGGCATCTGGCTCACTCAACAACACTGGATCTGACTCGGCTACACTGATATCCAACTGTATTACACACAGGTATCTGACTCTATTACACTGGTGTCTGACTGAGTTAATATGCTGTATCTGACTCAACTATTATTTAAATTATGCACAAATTCTTTATTCTTTGTTATAGATACCATTGGCTCTATATTATCTTATGGACTTATGTGCCCGAAGGATGAGAAACTACGGATTTTATGCTACAATCCGGGCACCCCCCCTTTGGGCAAAAACGGCGAGACTGACTAAACGGCAAATTCTCTTTCATCCTTGACAGGGCCTCATATGCAAATAACTCTCCAGCCTTCAGAGTCTACCAAAACGTAGAATCTAGGTCACAGGCTCCTTCATCCACAACCAATGTTAACTCTTCCGGGAAAAGAGCTTCACGCTGTTTTGCCTTTGCTCAGTTGATGAAGAAAAAGCTGTCTTAAGGCTTAAGGACTATTTTTAGCAAAATATCGCCGTAACTGTACTGTTGTTTCAACGAAAGTAAGGGAGGTTGCTTTAGGTTTGTGTGCCACTCTTTTGGGGCTAGATTTGAAAACAAAGTTTTAAACGATCTTTTTGTACTCCAGTGCCCGACAGAAAAAAAAAAACGTGCTGCCCGAACCGGTACGATTACTCTATAACTTTTCAGGCCGGCCTCAAATTCATCATAAGATTAAAACTCGGCTCCTGCACAAAACGCCTTTTTGCCCAAAGTGATCCCTATCTCTACCCAGCCTGAGGCGAGTCAAGAGTGAGGCAGGACAGGAAGTCGGATTCACGAGTCACAGGAAGTCGGAAGTGATGTCATGCTGGACAAGAATCAGAGTCCGAATAACATTTTTTCATATTCGTAATCGAGTCCGAATAATCACTTCGTTTATTTTTTTGTCTTCTGAAATTAAATTTCACCTTCATTGCAATCTCACCAGGCTAGATCTAGATTTAGGTCTAGAGTATCTAGATATCTAGATTTAGATTCAGTCTAGATCTAGAATCTAGTTGACAAGAGTCAGTAGTCAGACCAGTCACCAACAAATCAAGTCAAGATTCGTCGCTCTCACTCTCAATCATGAGTCAAATCAGAAAAAAAGCAAAACATGACACTAAAACTAGAATAGACTAATGGCTTACCACTCATGACTGTCACAACTAACAGCTGCCTTTTTCTGTGTTCTTCATCATAAATAAGTCAGTATATTATGTTTCTACAAACGTAAAGCTACACATCTATTCTAGAGATACTATATTCTAGAATATAGATCTACATCCCCTTCTCACAATATGACAAACAATAACACTCGCCCACTTTACTCTTCCCAAAGGATAACTCTAGTCTACAGTGATCACATGACACCTACTTCCTGTTTCAAGAGTTGTCTTTCTCTTTTTATCTTGGTCCCCTGAAAACAAGGTACTGCGTCAGTTACTTCGTTTATTAAATCGTATTTCATCGTGAATCATCACTTTTTATTTTATATATTTCTGACATACTGTTTATTTTAGACATCTTTATAACAACTTTTCATTGAGCACGTTCATTTATTTTGTGTCTACAGGCCAAGATGGGTCGTCGACCAGCCCGTTGGTAAGTTATCGAAAAATGGATGCATGAATGTGCGGTGTTGTTTCTAATTGTTGGGTCTGCTAGATATAGATTCTAGATCTAGATCTAGAACTCTTTGTTTTTATGAATTAATACACGTTTATCAAGATTCCTTGGCGCTTTTTCGGTAGGCCTAGATTCTAGTTCCCACCTCGCAATTGTTATTCGCCGGTTTTGGCCTCAAGACTGGGGGCTTGAGCCTGGTGGGGGGTCATGCGGTGCTTTTTCGGTAGTTCCCATCCCCCTTATTTGAGCCTGACCTACATCTAGATCTATACGTTTGATTCGCGGTGAGCTAAGATATCAAACCTAACAGCAGCAAAACATTAAATTGTGGTAAGCCCCCCTGAAACCCCCCTTCCTATCTACTCTTGGGGTCAAAACCCGTGAATAACGATTGCGGGGTGGGAACTACCGAAATAGCGCCGGTGTCATGCCCCCCTAAATTTTACCATAATTTGACGTTTTGCAGTTGTTACATTTGATATCTTAGCTCGCATCAAACGTATAGCATAGCCTAGATTTAGATCTCGATGTAGGTCAGTCTCAAATAAGGGGGGTGGGATCTAGAATCTAGATCTACCGAAAAAGCACAGATTCCTTTTCATGATCCTCTGCTTATATGTGTACCCTATGTTCAGATAATTTTGCCTCCAGCTTCTTCATTCAAGATTGCTATACTGATGTCAACTTGGGCTTCCGTGCCGTTGACTGTACTGTAGTTGTAGGGTAGGCTGGTCGGCGATTTTGTAGTTTCGTTCGTTAAAGTAAAGTCAGGAGTAGGGGGGTTTCAGGGGGGCATGCCCCCCTGAATTTTATCCTAATTTGATGTTTTGCAGTTTGGTTGCATCCCTGCTCTTTGTGTAGCCTAATTCAAATAGTATTTGGTCTTCAAGACTTCTGGATTTCTTCTCTGGATGCAAACAAATGGATCGTGGACTTTAACGAACGGAACTACAAGATCACCGGCTGGTCTTGTACTTGAGCTCGGTTTTACCTTTGGCTTTAGTGTCCTGTCTTTGACACATGCGACTACACGCAGGGCGTGAACCAAGCTACGGTTGGCTGAACCTGTGACCCATCATGAATGCCGAATACTTTACAGGCTTACGGTGGTAGTTACAGTACTCTGGGAATTCCCGGTCTCTCGATTGTGGCTCTGGCCACACTGCTAGCACAGCAGAGACCAGCAGTGAATATCAGACCCGCCGCTCATCCCGATTTTTTGCCCCCAATCTCAAGCCACAAGCATCCTGGTTTTTCCCGATTTCGATCGCGTGTATCCCGATTTTTTGTCCCAGTCTGCTGTTGTGCCGGATTTTTCTAAGAACATACTCTGCCTCATTCTTTATCGCGGGAAGCACCCGTTGAACTTTTTGTCAGTGCGAACTTGAAGCATTATTTCTCTAAATCTCGATGCAGGGTTGAAAGGAAGGGGGAGAAAGATAGATAGATGAATGAGTGTACACAAATGGAATGTTTTAGAGAACAATGAATAGGTATAGTATATCTAGTGTGCCTGCTCATGCATGTCTTACGTGCAGACGTGAGTAAAGTTTCAAGCTTTGGGAGCTAAGATAAATAAACCCAATTCAATTGCGCTCGAAAACGCAGAAGCTCAGACTAATTAGAACTAAAGTTTATTTACAAGCGCTTTATATTCGCATGTATGTGCGTATTAATATAATAAAACAACATTCGTTTAACTGGACTACTTTGGCATGCTGGTGTCGTGTAACTAGGCCTAAATCGCTACACTATGAATTTAATTGTACTCTAACTCTTATTCCACATGAATCGTTACATGGTCTCTTCTCAATTATCTAATAACATAATTATACCTGCCGACCCAATCGTTCGCCCCAACATTCCCTTCCCCAATGCTTTCCATCTCTCTTTCACACACACACACACAACCTTGGCTGAGAGTGAATATAACGTCTAACCAGAAAAAAACGAAATGCTTGATAAAAATTCTTGCTTACTTTGGAATCGAACACGGGTCCTCTTCGTGAGACAATGTATGCGTGCGTTTATGTGTTTTAAAACTCTTGTGTATTGCAAAACTCAAGATATTATCGTCGATTTGTTTTTAAACATGCTGGGGATTCTATGATTATTATTATGTTCCTTTTTCCCACTCACCAGATAAAGCATGAGAGAAATTAAAAAGAAATTAGATGCTTCTCTCTCGTATTATTCTGATCCTTTTTTCACTGTACCCTCTTTTTATTTAGATATCAATGGAAGAATTTGCAGTCAGTTGTTCGGGTGCACCTATTTCTTGCTTTTTATCTGTTGAGTCTCCTCATCGACCAGGACAAATAACGCCAATCATTTCATATCCTTGGGCAACTGAAACCGATTTGAAAATATGCCACGTGACGTTGCATTGCACAGCCCTCTCCGCTCAACCCAATGTTAGCGCCTCAAACAACTCCGCTCTGCTCGCAGTGTGGACAGAGCCTTATGCAGTTGCGAGCGCAGTAAACTGAAAGAGAATAGTGTTTTTAATTTAGCATATATTTTTATGTCAAATATTGTCCCAGCGCTTTTCTTATGCGTCATCCCAAACTGTTTCGACATACCCCTCCTTGAGTCTTGTCTTGAGAGAGGGCCCTTGCAGGAGTAACCAGAAGACATCTCTCCTCACAAATGTAGACTAAATACAGAATACAGAGGCTCTAAAGTGTTTGTTTTGTGCAACATTGTTTTTAGCTTATGGTGCAGTAAGGGTATTTATGTTAAAGAACAAGATTCACATTGTCAATTTTTATTGTTTAATTGTGCCGCACTGTGGCTGAGTGTGAATGAAAGATGGTTGGCTGTTAGTTTAAATGTTATCAGGTTAGTTGAAATTTAGATGATTGTCATTCATGTTTGTGTATTTTCAGTTACAGATACTGTAAAAACAAGCCCTATCCAAAGTCACGCTTTTGCCGTGGTGTCCCAGGTAAGTCTCGTAGTCATACACATAGTTGTACTGTATGATGTATTTAGTTGGAGGAATTCTTAACGAGTAGCCATGGGGTTTTAGGTTGGGTCCCTTCTTCAGTTTGTTGGGATTGCCACCCATTATGGAAATCCTTCCAATTTTAGTATTTTTCTCCTTACCTGCCAAGTAGGCTACATCTGAGCCAAGAAATTTAATTTTTTGTCAGAGTAGTTGGCATGTCTACTTTTCTGCTGTGTTGCTTTTTTTTTTTTAGTAAGGTAGTGTTAATTGCGACAGAGTGACGCTGTCACAACTATCGCTGTGTTGTTAATTGCGACAGGGTGAACACGGAGCACTTTAGCGTTGATGATTAGATTTAGATCTAATATCTGCCATTTCCGCTTCTCCCAGCATGGTCCTAGTTATCTCGGCTAGTCTCAGCCTGACAATATGGAAGGCTTTCTAGAGCATCCTTTCAAATCTTACGACGAATTTGAAGATGAAAAGTTTGTTGCTTTTAGGAAAAAATCATCTGTAACTGAAACAGTTGAGAAGGCGGATTTGAAGAGTGTGGCAAAAATCCACAGGCTTTCTGTACAGTAGAGTTGAGGCAACAAATATTTCAACGAAACAACAGCAGCTTATATCAGCAACAAAAACCACTAGGGACAACAACAACAAGAAAAGAGCTTTGACTGTCTTTTGTTTGTCTGTTAGTTAGGGGTGTATGTGTGTGTGTATAAGGCCACAAGCTGCTTCGTTTCCTTAATTTGATGATGATGTTTCACCATTGTAAGAGCAGTCGAAATTTTAAAGTGGTTTTCTTTTCCCTCACCCAGTCAGCCTCCTCGACACCCCATACCTCAGAATTTATTTATGTACATTGTTAATGCATGTAATATTCTTTTCAGAATGCTCAGTACCAACATTGGTCTGATCTCATTAAAGCCCTAGCTGCCAGTTTCAAACTGACTGGCGAGCATCAATTTTTAAAATGCTGGATTTTGCAAAATTAGATTCCACAATGTTGGTGTATTGCTTGGTCGCGCCCATGCACTGTGGTGCAGATCTGCCAAGTACTCAATTGAACATTTTTAAAAAATTTTTTTTAATTAAAAAAAAAACAATTCCGTTTCTACCGGTCCTGACTTCTTGAATAAAGGGAAATTTTTTGCTCTCGTGGAGTGTTTAGCAGGCGGGTGTGGTAGTTTACTGATCTAAATTATCTGAGTTTTTTCTGCTTGATATTCCTTACACAGATTTGTCGCATGGTTTGAAAAAATATGAGTGGCATGATAGGAGGGAATGTTGTCTGGGCTGCTTCATTGTGTCAAACTAAAATGATCTGATAAATCAGTGGAGTTCGGTGTGTAGTGTTTATTTTGTAACTTCTGTTGAGATTATTTACCCACCCGGGGGGGCACTGACTGATGTGTCTTTAGGCCATTCCCGAAGGGGGGACATTTCTCGTTCATGCACAGTAGAATTGTAAATGGGCTGATTCGTCAATGTATTCAATGTCAGGCTCATAACTCTGCCTGATCTACAACAGGGAAGTGTTGCTTTTTCTTTCCTAATCCTTACTATTGTATTTTCCTCTACTTCTTTTGTATTTTTGTCACACTCTTGTGACCTGCTGTTTCCGGGGTGCCTTGATAATCGAAGTAGACTTTGTGCTGTTGAAGCTAGAGAGGTGGGCACAGTAAGTCTGATTCTTTGTAGGGACTTCTCTGTTGACACCCACCCCTTGGCGCTCCAATGACCTTATGCAGCTGCGACCGCGGTAAAACATCTACTTTTTTTTTTTATGGGATTATTGTTAGTTGATCGTGGCCATGTGTACTTATTTTCTAAAGCTGTCTTCAGGTATGTGATGCTGATTTGATTTTCTCACCTTCGTCATAATTTTAATTTCTTTTATCAGTGATCAGGGACCAACTCCGTTGTTTCTGATACCAGTACTTCAAATATTGAATACTTGCATTGTCTTCCACAGATCCTAAGATCAGGATTTTTGACTTGGGCAGAAAGAGGGCTCGTGTAGATGAGTTTCCACTATGCATCCACATGATTTCTGATGAGTATGAACAGCTGTCATCTGAAGCTCTTGAGGCAGGTCGTATCTGTGCCAACAAGTACCTGGTGAAGAACTGTGGTAAAGATGCCTTCCACCTACGGGTTCGGTTACACCCATTCCACGTTAACCGAATCAACAAGATGTTGTCGTGTGCCGGTGCTGATAGGTAATTGTTTTGTTTTAGTTTTATTGCATTTGCAACACAGTAGATCATATAAATGCAGATTTCAGTTTTTGCAAAAGAAGCCTGCAAGTGGGTGGTTGGCAAGTGCTCTGGTGTGGTTTGCTCCTTCTGTCCTATCAATCATGTATGACAAAAAAAAACTGTATAAAAATATAGAATCTATTCCATGTGCTTGCCTCTATCTTGGGAGAAATAAAAGATGCTTTGTGCCTTCTAATTTCAACTTTAGAATATTATGTATGGGCATGGGTGGTTTTCTTGTCTCTTGGTTGCAAAAGTCCCTCTCTAGTTCAGTACCCATTTTTATTGAGCTCAATGGTATTATTTGTACACAGTCCTCATTGATCAATTTTGTTCCCCTTGTTAGTTTTGAAAAGACTAATAAGATGGTATCTTTTGCTTTATTTACAAGCTTGTCTGTTATCCCTGGTCACAAAATGAGGTGCTCATTAAATGCTTAGTTGCCTCATGACGTACCTAGTACAGTGGAGTCCACTCATAACGAGTCCGGAAAAAACGAGGTCTGTTATAAAGGCACTATTCTAAAACCCAGTTTTTTTCTCCTCTTTACCTTTGTATACAAAATACTGCTATAGCGCTATCAGACACACTTGCGGGTCGGTTATAGCGGAATATTGCTGCTGCTGTGCACATGGCATAGAGGCCAATTATACATAATGCAAAACCTCGCCAGTTGAGAAACTTGTTGCTGATCTTGTGAAACAAAGACAAGCAGAGCACATCGCGTGATAGGCCAGTGTAAGCCTAGTTTAGATTATCAAGGCCTGCCATGCCTCTCACTTCTCCGATGCGAGGATGGAGAGGTCACAGCAATGTGATGGATGGAGCGAATGTGTGACGTGCGCAATCAGACACAGCGGAACACCAAACTCGTAGATTAATTAGGCCTACTTTACAGTTTCCCTTGAATTTATTACTGGATCCCTTATAGCGAAAATCCTGCTATAACGGACTTTTTGCTTCGGTCCCCTCCCTCTCGTTATAACATGATTCCACTGTAGGCTACATCACGAAGATGCATAATTTATCAGACTTACGCATGCATCCTGTTAATGATCTGGCTCTGATTCTTCTGTGGGGAATTAGTCACAAACACAGCACGGATTCATATTGTGGATTTAAAGTGGATAATATCAGTACCAAATTTGCAAAAGTAATTGCTTACTGCTAGGCTTGCAAGCAATTGATACGCACATGTCTAATCTGCTGTCCTAGCTAATGGGCTTAACTGAAAATCTCTGTTTATGATAGGAACTCGCATCCCCTGGCAACAAGGGTACAGACTGTTCTAGTATACCTTAAGTGTCAGGTGCATAAAAAAGCTGTACGGTTGGGTTTTTAGAAGGGAATTTCTTGTTAAAAAATTCCCTCCTTTTTCCCTTTCCTCCATCAATAAATGTTTCTTCCTCTGATTTGTGTTTAATCTTTCATTTTTCTTTGACAGACTTCAGACCGGAATGAGAGGTGCCTTTGGCAAACCCCAAGGTACCGTTGCACGTGTGCACATCGGACAGCCAATCATGTCGGTGCGTGCTCGTGAACAACATGAGCCGCAGGTTGTGGAGGCTCTGAGGCGTGCTAAGTTCAAGTACCCAGGACGTCAAAAGGTAATGAATTAGTAGGCCATTCCTTCACCTCTGTCCGAATTAGAAATTTTAGTCATCTGAATGCAGTTGGTAATGAATTTTTTTTTCTCATCGTGACTTTAAAAAAAAATTATTTCAGTGGTTCCAATCTTCCATATTTTTAGGGAAATCCTTACTTTCAGACAGTACCGCACTTGCTCCCCAATCATTATCAGCTCCCTCTGTTAACACATTACACCCTAAGGGCCTGGACGGGAAGTCCATTGTTAGATCCTAAGCAAGGGGAAAGAACCCACCTCCCGTGAATACTACCCTTTAAAAAACACATTTTAAAAATACTAAACAAATTCCAAAAATCCTGAAAAAATAAGTTAAAAAGAAAACTGAATGTAGTTTCAGAAAAATATAACTTTATGTATGCGCAAACTGTTGGAATTGTTCTAACTTTAGTTCAATCGGGGTGTCCGACCCCTCACTCTCACTCTCAGCCTCGCGGTCGGGCCCTAGATCTAAATTCTAGATTTTCTCCGTCTGATCAATCGGAATCGCCCCAAACTCTTCCTACAACGTTTTCATCAAAATCTTTCAAAGTGTCGGTAACGCGATCAGACTTCGATCAGCTCTAATACTAAAACTACTGGCCCGAAAAATTTCATTTCGGTATCAAACGAAAGAAGAAACTTTTTGCTATGCTGTGCAAATCAAAATCCCGGCCCCAGAGTCTCGTCAAGGCGAGACTTTCGTTTCTAAAGACGCTGGGTCGGCGCGGGCGGTTCCGGGCGAGTTAGGGTGTAATGTGTTACATTGCCATCAATGGAAATATATTATGTAGATCTTGGTGAAAAAATGTGTTGTGGTTTGTAGGCTATCTCTTAAAACAGGCTCCCAAATGCCATTTTCAACCCTGTAAAAGCACTAAATTTCAATTTCTTCAAGCAGAATTTTCCTTACTTCTCAGCTTCAGCTAGTAGAAGCACTGTATAAAGTGCGAAAAAAAATTTCCATTGCAGATCGTCATCTCCAAGAAGTGGGGCTTCACCAAGTGGCCACGGGAAGACTACGAAAAGATGCGTGCTGACGGCATCCTGGTGCCTGATGGTGTCAACTGCCAGTACAAGCCCAACCACGGACCCTTGGATGCCTGGAGGAGCAGACAGGTCGCCCGGTCATAAGCTGAGATCAGGAGTTTGGTCAATGTGAATAAACTGTTTGAGAACAGGCAAATTTTGTTTATTTATTGTGTAGACTGTGTGAAGCCTGTTTCTGTGATTATATTGTCATTTCAGCATTAGCGTTCGTTCTCCCTTCAATTTGTACGTGTACTGTGCGTTGTGTGTCATTTTAATGGATGGTTGATGTGTGATTTGCTCCTTCTCTCGTGTCAAATATCCGTTGTCCTTCTCTCCTTTTTATGTGTTATACTCTCTTGTAACACCTGTTATAATCTTAGGTACTTTTATGCAAACAAAACAACTCTTGCTAAAACTCACTTTACAAGTCCTCTCGATTTGATGTGAATTGAATACGAGTCGAAGCTGTCCATAACATTCACTGGAGATCACAGGGAGCACAAAGTCTGCTTCGACTATCAAGGCACCCTGGAGATGGCGGGTCGCAAGAGTATGACAAACGTACAAAAGAAGTAGAGGAAAATGACGATAGTGGGGAGTAGGAAAGAAAGCAGTTATGAGCATGACATTGTTGGATCAGCCCATTTACAATTCTACTGTGCATGAACGAGAAATGCCCATCCTTTGGGAATGGCCTAAAGACACTTCAGTCCCCCCGGGGCAGTGCCACTGACTGATTGTAGTGTCTTTAGGCCATTCCCAAAGGGGGGACATTTCTTGTTCAAGCATAGTCGAATTGTAAATGGGCTGACTCATGTCACGCTCATAACTGTTCCTGATCTACAACAGGGAACTGCTGCTTTTTCTTTCCTGATCCTTACTATTGTCATTTTCCTCTACTTCTTTTGTATGTTTGTCACTCCCTTGTGACTGTGACTTGCTATTTCCGGGTTGCCTTGATAGTCGAAGCAGACCTTGTGCTGTTGAAGCTAGAGAGGTGACCAGTGAAAGTCTGATTCCCTGTAAAGACGTCTCTGTTGACACCCACCCCTTGGCGCTCATAAGACCTTATGTAGTTGCGAGCACCGTAAAACGTAGTTATTCGCACAGGGTGTGTGAATACTATGAAATTTTATTCGCACAGGGTGTGCGAATACTATAAAGTTGTATTCGCACAGGGTGTTTCAAAAGAAGGAAGGGAATCGGGCCTACCATTTTCTCAATTTTTTTCTCCTCATCGCGCAAGGACAAAGATCTTAGGGGCTGGATTGAACTAGAGAGTTGATTGAACTTTGGTGGACCCGCCGTGTTTATATGTATTAATGCGCACTAGGCAAACAACGGACTTATACCAGAGACAATGTACGTAAACGTTCATTGTCTCTGCTTATATTATACATTCATGGGTCCTAATCGACCTCTACGCGAACTAGTTCCCGGCGAGGCGGAGTGAGTGAGACTTGTTCCCGGCGAGGCGGAGTGAGTGAGGGCTGCGAGTGCGAGTAGTACTAGCTGCGAGAATACCACGAGAGAGAGAGAAGGGGGGACGAGACAAAGTTATAGATCTAAACGGACCTGCATTTTATTATCCGAATCACCGAAGAGATCGAAGTCCGGAATATCTAGGCGTCGGATGAGGACGTTTACCGCAGGAACAGGCGCAGGGTTCTCACTACAGGGTCGGGAAAAAGTAGTCGGGAATTTTGTGATGGGTCGGTAAGTCGGGAAAGTATAGGGCCTGTGTAATGTGCAGCTATCTAGACTGTATGGTTGATGAATCCTAAAGAGGAAACGTAATTGAAATTGAACCGCTGTGACGGAAGTGTGTGTGACACCGAGGCTCGGTCGGGAAGAATCAAGATCTGCTTTCGTTACTGCCCAGAAATTTTCCGGTAATAGTCTGATAGATAACGCAACATTTGTAACATGCAGGTTGTGCATTATGAACGCTGTGTCGCCTTGAAAATAAATCAATATATTAAAAATTGCCCTCTGCTGTCGCTTGTGGAAAAAAGAAGTTATACAAGCGTCTTGACAGGTTCGCCCTCGTGACCGGTCAATGAACCCGTGAGTACCGGCGGTCTGAGCGCTGTGAAGTATTGGACTCCTTTATAAGATACACTCATGGAAGGGGATTGGGGGGGGGGGGGGGAGCTGAAGGCAACGCTAGAGGACAAAAACTGAATTTGGAAGCAAATTTTTTAGCATTTTGATTACTACTTTAGAGCTCTCTGCAAAGCGCGCGTTGGTGCAGGCCTTGTGTGGAATCAGGATCCGTCATGCCTTGTTATTGAACTAAGTGTTCGCGTTTCATTGGATGGAGTGATTGTAATTATCTATATATTTTATTAGCTTTCTGTTCAAGACTGGCAGATTTTCAGTGTCACTGCATCTTGCACCTCACACTGAATATATGTGTACTTGAGCCATTCTAGTTATTACTCTACTTTGAGTTGCAGCAATGGTTTTCGTCTTCACGTTTATTATATATATATATATATATGAATCGTGACACCCAGACTGGTTATTGACAGTCGATTTTCTAGTTCTAAATCTAGGTCTTTTTTCAGGCTCAAAACAGGATTCATTTTTTTAAATATAGGGCCTATAGTTTGTTATGTTGGCTAATATGATGATGGGAAAATATAAATAAGTAAGAACAGACTGAAATACCAAAGTCTCTCAAGATCCCAGTGCCACACTGACATGTTGTTAACTGGATATAATGTACCTACATGTGTGTGTGTGTGTATTCACAAAAACATATACATGTATTATATTAGATATATAAATGGAGCACACGCTTTCATGCTTTCATTGTTATGTAACGTCCTGGAAAATGGATGAGGCCCCTCCCTTGGAAAATTGAGAAGCTGGTTTGGCAGTCACCCAGTATTATAGTCATCTATTGTTTGAAGACTATACTACAAAATGTACATTTGCATTCATCTATAGACATTTTGACTTTTTATCTTTGATAGATGGGCTTTTTGGGGATCATTCTTGACGCGCAGCGGCCTGATTTTTCCGTCGAATTGGGGTCTTGAAAAAAATTTGGGGGTCTTGAAAAAATGTTCCGGGATTTGGTGGGGACCCTGTCACTATTATATTATATTAGTATTACTTGATCCCAGCCGCTGTTTCTTTTCAGGGGGAGGCAGTGGAGGGAGACCAGAAGTGGATGATTGACCAGCAGGTTCCTGATTTTCTTGATTACATGTCGTAGTCGTAGGCTTATTTTTGCTCCTTTTCTTTTGAGGGGGAGGCAGCGGAGGGAGACCATTAAGTGGAGGATGGACCAGCAGGTTCCTGGTTTTCTGAATTAGTCGTAGTACGCTAATTTTTGGTGGACCGCACCTTCTGCACTTAAGTTATTAGGATACTTATAGATCTAGTATTCGACAGTCCGGGGGGGGCTGCCACATGCAAATCATTCATAATAAACAGAAAAGTGGACCAGGAACATTTTATAGTTTGCTCTGCCCAAGAACTTTACTTTATAGTGGACCCACATTGCCAGCCTAGGCTAGGCCTAAGAGGTACCATGAGACTAATGAGAGACGATAGAGGCGCGGGTGAAGTTTACCAGACCAGTGAAAAGAGGGGGAGACATGGTGGAGGTATCTAGATTTGTTTCTAACGCGTACTGTAGCTATGCTGTCTTCTCAATTCAGTTCAGACTTTTTCTTCTCTTCGCTTACTTGGGCCAAGACTTGACCGTAGTCTAGATTCTAGAAGAAATGGGGAATCGGGAAGGATTTTTACCTGTCCTGTACCGTGGTCTCCATAATCCGTATTAGATCTAGATCTAATATATATATACATGATGAATAACAAGCAAGCATAGAATGACCATTCCTTTCTTTAAAAAAAAATTCTTCCACTCACACCAGAATCTACTCTTAAATATATCTAGATCTACATTAGATAAAGAAAAGTACATGTGTATAATCTTTATTTAGTAACCCATCATCATGCCCATGTAGATCATAGTGGGAACAATAGATCTAGACATCTAATGGGCCTGTCTGTTCTCAGTGTCAGTGGGAATAGTTTCTTGGCCTCATCCCAGTGACACGGGAACAATTCTGGCCTATTCCCAGTTCTTTCCAAAATTAAAACCCTTAGCCTAAAACTAAAGGTGGGATACATGGGTGTGACAAATGAGGTCCAAAATCAACTTTATGTAGTAACTCTGTAGTAATACATCATATTATTTATGGCCGAATGATTGCAGTTTTACTTTTAGGGACTGTTCACAAATGACCCCACCCCTCTTGTAATCTTTCCCAGGACACCCCCCCCCCCCCCCCCCCCCACTCAAGTTGCCGTCAACCAAAATTATGTACACATGTGTACGTTTAGATAGAACTTGTACAATGTGCATTTGCACCTTTGATTTTTTTTTTTTTATGTTTATTTATTTAAAGAATACAATAATGGTGGCGCTGCCCCTGCTTGCACTGGAACCGGATCGACTGGTACACGTATACAGCACTCAAGGGGTCTGTTTGGCCAATTTTAGTGGATCGTGTCACCACAAATTTTGTGTTATTAGTACTTTCATACTCTTTCAGAGCCTCTGTGAACTCTGAAAAGCTCTTGAACTTGGCTCCCACTTCCATGCTGAGAATAAATCTAGAAGAACTAGATCTAGATCTAGGTGTTGAGTAATTTCAGATTTGCGATGCAATAGCCTTGGGGCCAACAGAACGCTACTGGCAAGGTTCTCTCAGGGCTCTGTTTTGAAAAATGAAAATGCCACGCAGGTAAGCTTATTATATAGGCCAAGACTGCCTAGTTTCGCGGACTCTCGCGGCATTTGCCAATCTCGCACAGCGTTCGCAGCGCGCAACGATCTCGTGCAGCGCGCAGGTCGGGTCGACCCTGTGCGAATATAATTATTTCTTATTCGCACACCCTGTGCGAATAATATTAATTCTTATGCGCACACCCGGTGCGAATAATATAAATTTTTATGCGCACACTCGGTGCGAATAACCACTTCCATATAAAGTCCTGTTATACCTGACCCCTGTTAAATCAGAAATGCAAGGGAAGTAATCATTTGTGGACTAATCCAGCTGTATTTATTCATGGGTAGTTTTCCTTGCCACAAGTACTGCGACAAGTACCCACGGACAGGGGTTTTGGTCATATGGCAGTACAAAAATGTAACAGGCCTGCGCTTGACACATTGCAACTTACACGTGCATCTAGCTTGGCTTAAAACTGAAAGCTAGATTGAACGTCTGAAGTCTGCAGCAGCACACCGCAGCCTTCTCTCGCTTCATCCGCTGTGTGTGTGCTTGCGTGGTCTCTCTATCACTATCACTCTTTTTACACATTGTTAACGAGCCTTTGTCCCTGCTATAAAAACCGATGTGGCCCTGTTATTGCCGATAACTTTTAACAAAGAGTAGACAAAAACGGTTTCCATTCTACGAGGTCCGTCTCAGAATAATGTTTCCCTCCTCCATAAAATCAAAAGTTTGCAACCAACAGCCTCTATATTTTGTGACATCATGTCTAAGAAATCTCTATGCCAAATTGCAAGTGCATTGGTGAACGGGTCATAGAGCTGTGGCTGTGACGTATCAAGTGCGGTGTTCTTGTGCACTTTGTCCAACGCAAATACCAGGAAAATGGCTGAGCAAAACATTGGTGCAACCTTCTCATGCTACGATGTCCAAGTTGTGATCAAATTTTAAACTCTTGTTTTGTTTTTGTAAGTGTTTTACGGCGCTCGCAACTGCATAAGGTCATATGAGCGCGCGGGACACATTATTAAACTTTTTCAGTAGGTAGGAAATTTTGAATTTTGCTCGGGTGGAGGCAACTTGCACACGGCCCCTCCGAGATTCTTCGCCCTTGTCCGAGAAGGCTAGGTGTAGACCTTTCCTACCAGAAGATCAGGGGTGTGGCTGAAAAACAGCAGTAAGAAGAAGCCAAGGAGTAGCAGTAGAAAAGCTAAGCTGTAGAAAGAATCGGGAGCCCAGAGGAGGGGGGCAAAGGAAATGAGGGAGTGGGGGCAGAAAGAGGAGACGAAAGCAGACGACATAACATTGCTAGAGAGCAGGAAAGGAGACAAATTTAGAGAAGAAATTTTTGTCACTACCTGTATTCGAACCCGGGACCTTTGAATGATTGAGAGGTTAACACCTTAAAACCTCTAGGCCACGAGAGCCCCCAAAATTTTCTTTTACCTCTTTTTACTACGAATCCAAGTCGCCATGTCGGGTTACTGTAGGCCACGAGAGCCCCCAAAATTTTCTTTTACCTCTTTTTACTACGAATCCAAGTCGCCATGTCGGGTTACTGTAGGCCACGAGAGCCCCCAAAATTTAAACTCTTCTTCTTGGCACGTCTGCAGCTGAAACCCGTGGTGATCAATACAAAGTAACAGGGAATAATGCCTCATCACAATTCACACAGTAAGGAAATGGATCAGGGAGGTTGAAAGATGGGAGGTGTGACATGAAAGATGAAGCGCACACAGAAAACATGGGCAGAGAAAGGTGAAGCACTTTTTTTCGGCATGAGTGGAACATCAATGGTGTCTACTACGTGTACAGATACGTCCTCAAAGATCAAAGACAAGCTGAGACCCGCGATCCGGACAAAAGACCCACTTTACTTGAAAAAGGCGTCATCCTGCACCATGACAATGCGCCTGTTCACAAGTCCAGAGTTGTGAACGAGCTTTTTGTGAGGGCTACTCATGAGAAGTATTGGAACGCCCGATCTCGCCCCATGCAACTTCAATCTATCCCCCAAGATGAAAGAAATGCTGACTGTCACTACGATTTGAGGACGAAGACCAGATTCAAGAGGCTGTGGAGAAACGCACTCGGGACCTTGGACAAACGATCACTGATCACGGTCTTTGACTGCTGCGAACATGGGATATTTGAATGAGCTTTCTGTTGATACCAAATACAAGGTGATTTATAGTTATATGTGAGGACAGCATGACAGGGAAACTTTATTCTGAGACAGACCTCGTAATCGTATGTCAGTCACTCTCTTGTGAACTGCTATATCCAGGGTGCCTTGATAGTCACAGCTGACTTTGTGCTGTTGAGTTGAGGTGATCAGAGTAGGCCTGATTCCCCGTGTAGACTTCTCTGCTGACATCCTCCCCTAGGCTCTCATCATATGGCCTTATGCTGTTGCAAGCGCCGTAAAACCTTACTAAAACAAACAACAGGGCATCCCTAAGGAACAGCCTTCTGGGTTGCGCTGTTCTGTAGTCGCTGCCTGAGTGCAGTTTGTGAAAGTTGAGCACCCTTTACGTGTACTCAATTTCACACTTACTTACCATCATGGGTGTGATTTAAAGCAAATTATTGTACAATTGCATTCTCTTGAAATTAGAAATAAAAAGATAAGATCATGTGTTTGCTTCATAATCAACCTTAGGAGCAAGCATGAAGTTGGTCGTGTAGCAGATTTTCTCTAAAGCGGTCTTCTGTCAAATAAATTTGTCAGTCCAACATCGAGGGAAACTTTTCTTCTACATCTAGTTTTAAAAGTCTTTGTTGACGAATTACGCAGATCTTTTGCCGTGTACAAACAATGATGATACAAGGGACGTCCGGAAAGTAAGTAGGCCTACCAGGTACCATTTAAAAATAATTATAAAAGAAATAATTTCCCCAATCAAAACGATTTATTGTTGAATACCAGTCATGATGACTACTTCTCTACGTAGTCACCAGAACTGTCGAGGTGTCATAGCGTGGGACGAGCTTCTGAAAGCCCTCATCGTAGAAAGCTGCCGCCTGCGATGTCCGCCAATGTCGAGTCTCTCCTGTGATGTCCGTCAATGTCGAGTCTCTTCTGTGAGATCAGCGTCTGAGTCGAAGTCCTGCAGGGCCAAAAACTTTTTCAAATGAAGGAAAAGATGAAAGTCACTCGGAGCCAGGTCTGATGGATGCTTCAACTATTCCCATCCGAAGGTGGCGATCAGGTTTTGGGTGTGGGCAGACTTGTGAGGAGTTGCATTGTCGTGCAGAGGAACAACGCCGTCGCTAAGCATTCCGCGTCTTTTGTTTTGAATTTGAATCGCATTACGCAGTTTTTTAAAGTAAGTGTGTTGCAGTCAGTACACATCAGAGTTAATTGTCATCCCATTTCCCCAAAGCCAAAATTCTACTAAAAGAACTCCTTGCCTGTTCCAGGAGTAGTCATCATACAGTGGAACTCTAATTCAACGAGGTCGCCGGGCCTGACCTAAAATCTCGTTGAATCCGAGTGTTCGTTATAGCAAACACGAGGTTTTGTGTTGATAATTACAGGCAATGAGCAAGTAATGTATAAAGAGAAGTCACAAATAGTGCCTGAAATGCCTGCATATTTTGAGCTGTGTAAAAAAAAAAGGCTGATTTGTTCAAACGCACACGCCTGTGTCATCTCGATTGTTTACCAAAACGTTGAGTTGCTGTGTAGAGCCTAGCATAGGGCAACTTTTGATTCCATAGAGCAGCGCACAATTCATTACATGTACGTAGATCTAGATCTATGTCAAAACTAGCTTATCATTATAATACTTATAAGTTGCCGAGGGGGAAAAAAGACTGTGACGCGTTTGTATCTGCGACGTTCCACGCCCGGACCACTAGTGCCCCCCC
>NW_004797971.1:111676-123594 GCF_000002075.1 Aplysia californica
TTCTCCGTCTGATCAATCGGAATCGCCCCAAACTCTTCCTACAACGTTTTCATCAAAATCTTTCAAAGTGTCGGTAACGCGATCAGACTTCGATCAGCTCTAATACTAAAACTACTGGCCCGAAAAATTTCATTTCGGTATCAAACGAAAGAAGAAACTTTTTGCTATGCTGTGCAAATCAAAATCCCGGCCCCAGAGTCTCGTCAAGGCGAGACTTTCGTTTCTAAAGACGCTGGGTCGGCGCGGGCGGTTCCGGGCGAGTTAGGGTGTAATGTGTTACATTGCCATCAATGGAAATATATTATGTAGATCTTGGTGAAAAAATGTGTTGTGGTTTGTAGGCTATCTCTTAAAACAGGCTCCCAAATGCCATTTTCAACCCTGTAAAAGCACTAAATTTCAATTTCTTCAAGCAGAATTTTCCTTACTTCTCAGCTTCAGCTAGTAGAAGCACTGTATAAAGTGCGAAAAAAAATTTCCATTGCAGATCGTCATCTCCAAGAAGTGGGGCTTCACCAAGTGGCCACGGGAAGACTACGAAAAGATGCGTGCTGACGGCATCCTGGTGCCTGATGGTGTCAACTGCCAGTACAAGCCCAACCACGGACCCTTGGATGCCTGGAGGAGCAGACAGGTCGCCCGGTCATAAGCTGAGATCAGGAGTTTGGTCAATGTGAATAAACTGTTTGAGAACAGGCAAATTTTGTTTATTTATTGTGTAGACTGTGTGAAGCCTGTTTCTGTGATTATATTGTCATTTCAGCATTAGCGTTCGTTCTCCCTTCAATTTGTACGTGTACTGTGCGTTGTGTGTCATTTTAATGGATGGTTGATGTGTGATTTGCTCCTTCTCTCGTATCAAATATCCGTTGTCCTTCTCTCCTTTTTATGTGTGTTATACTCTCTTGTAACACCTGTTATAATCTTAGGTACTTTTATGCAAACAAAACAACTCTTGCTAAAACTCACTTTACAAGTCCTCTCGATTTGATGTGAATTGAATACGAGTCGAAGCTGTCCATAACATTCACTGGAGATCACAGGGAGCACAAAGTCTGCTTCGACTATCAAGGCACCCTGGAGATGGGGGGTCGCAAGAGTATGACAAACGTACAAAAGAAGTAGAGGAAAATGACGATAGTGGGGAGTAGGAAAGAAAGCAGTTATGAGCATGACATTGTTGGATCAGCCCATTTACAATTCTACTGTGCATGAACGAGAAATGCCCATCCTTTGGGAATGGCCTAAAGACACTTCAGTCCCCCCGGGGCAGTGCCACTGACTGATTGTAGTGTCTTTAGGCCATTCCCAAAGGGGGGACATTTCTTGTTCAAGCATAGTCGAATTGTAAATGGGCTGACTCATGTCACGCTCATAACTGTTCCTGATCTACAACAGGGAACTGCTGCTTTTTCTTTCCTGATCCTTACTATTGTCATTTTCCTCTACTTCTTTTGTATGTTTGTCACTCCCTTGTGACTGTGACTTGCTATTTCCGGGTTGCCTTGATAGTCGAAGCAGACCTTGTGCTGTTGAAGCTAGAGAGGTGACCAGTGAAAGTCTGATTCCCTGTAAAGACGTCTCTGTTGACACCCACCCCTTGGCGCTCATAAGACCTTATGTAGTTGCGAGCACCGTAAAACGTAGTTATTCGCACAGGGTGTGTGAATACTATGAAATTTTATTCGCACAGGGTGTGCGAATACTATAAAGTTGTATTCGCACAGGGTGTTTCAAAAGAAGGAAGGGAATCGGGCCTACCATTTTCTCAATTTTTTTCTCCTCATCGCGCAAGGACAAAGATCTTAGGGGCTGGATTGAACTAGAGAGTTGATTGAACTTTGGTGGACCCGCCGTGTTTATATGTATTAATGCGCACTAGGCAAACAACGGACTTATACCAGAGACAATGTACGTAAACGTTCATTGTCTCTGCTTATATTATACATTCATGGGTCCTAATCGACCTCTACGCGAACTAGTTCCCGGCGAGGCGGAGTGAGTGAGACTTGTTCCCGGCGAGGCGGAGTGAGTGAGGGCTGCGAGTGCGAGTAGTACTAGCTGCGAGAATACCACGAGAGAGAGAGAAGGGGGGACGAGACAAAGTTGTAGATCTAAACGGACCTGCATTTTATTATCCGAATCACCGAAGAGATCGAAGTCCGGAATATCTAGGCGTCGGATGAGGACGTTTACCGCAGGAACAGGCGCAGGGTTCTCACTACAGGGTCGGGAAAAAGTAGTCGGGAATTTTGTGATGGGTCGGTAAGTCGGGAAAGTATAGGGCCTGTGTAATGTGCAGCTATCTAGACTGTATGGTTGATGAATCCTAAAGAGGAAACGTAATTGAAATTGAACCGCTGTGACGGAAGTGTGTGTGACACCGAGGCTCGGTCGGGAAGAATCAAGATCTGCTTTCGTTACTGCCCAGAAATTTTCCGGTAATAGTCTGATAGATAACGCAACATTTGTAACATGCAGGTTGTGCATTATGAACGCTGTGTCGCCTTGAAAATAAATCAATATATTAAAAATTGCCCTCTGCTGTCGCTTGTGGAAAAAAGAAGTTATACAAGCGTCTTGACAGGTTCGCCCTCGTGACCGGTCAATGAACCCGTGAGTACCGGCGGTCTGAGCGCTGTGAAGTATTGGACTCCTTTATAAGATACACTCATGGAAGGGGATTGGGGGGGGGGGGGGGAGCTGAAGGCAACGCTAGAGGACAAAAACTGAATTTGGAAGCAAATTTTTTAGCATTTTGATTACTACTTTAGAGCTCTCTGCAAAGCGCGCGTTGGTGCAGGCCTTGTGTGGAATCAGGATCCGTCATGCCTTGTTATTGAACTAAGTGTTCGCGTTTCATTGGATGGAGTGATTGTAATTATCTATATATTTGAATAGCTTTCTGTTCAAGACTGGCAGATTTTCAGTGTCACTGCATCTTGCACCTCACACTGAATATATGTGTACTTGAGCCATTCTAGTTATTACTCTACTTTGAGTTGCAGCAATGGTTTTCGTCTTCACGTTTATTATATATATATATATATATGAATCGTGACACCCAGACTGGTTATTGACAGTCGATTTTCTAGTTCTAAATCTAGGTCTTTTTTCAGGCTCAAAACAGGATTCATTTTTTTAAATATAGGGCCTATAGTTTGTTATGTTGGCTAATATGATGATGGGAAAATATAAATAAGTAAGAACAGACTGAAATACCAAAGTCTCTCAAGATCCCAGTGCCACACTGACATGTTGTTAACTGGATATAATGTACCTACATGTGTGTGTGTGTGTATTCACAAAAACATATACATGTATTATATTAGATATATAAATGGAGCACACGCTTTCATGCTTTCATTGTTATGTAACGTCCTGGAAAATGGATGAGGCCCCTCCCTTAGAAAATTGAGAAGCTGGTTTGGCAGTCACCCAGTATTATAGTCATCTATTGTTTGAAGACTATACTACAAAATGTACATTTGCATTCATTTATAGACATTTTGACTTTTTATCTTTGATAGATGGGCTTTTTGGGGATCATTCTTGACGCGCAGCGGCCTGATTTTTCCGTCGAATTGGGGTCTTGAAAAAAATTTGGGGGTCTTGAAAAAATGTTCCGGGATTTGGTGGGGACCCTGTCACTATTATATTATATTAGTATTACTTGATCCCAGCCGCTGTTTCTTTTCAGGGGGAGGCAGTGGAGGGAGACCAGAAGTGGATGATTGACCAGCAGGTTCCTGATTTTCTTGATTACATGTCGTAGTCGTAGGCTTATTTTTGCTCCTTTTCTTTTGAGGGGGAGGCAGCGGAGGGAGACCATTAAGTGGAGGATGGACCAGCAGGTTCCTGGTTTTCTGAATTAGTCGTAGTACGCTAATTTTTGGTGGACCGCACCTTCTGCACTTAAGTTATTAGGATACTTATAGATCTAGTATTCGACAGTCCGGGGGGGGCTGCCACATGCAAATCATTCATAATAAACAGAAAAGTGGACCAGGAACATTTTATAGTTTGCTCTGCCCAAGAACTTTACTTTATAGTGGACCCACATTGCCAGCCTAGGCTAGGCCTAAGAGGTACCATGAGACTAATGAGAGACGATAGAGGCGCGGGTGAAGTTTACCAGACCAGTGAAAAGAGGGGGAGACATGGTGGAGGTATCTAGATTTGTTTCTAACGCGTACTGTAGCTATGCTGTCTTCTCAATTCAGTTCAGACTTTTTCTTCTCTTCGCTTACTTGGGCCAAGACTTGACCGTAGTCTAGATTCTAGAAGAAATGGGGAATCGGGAAGGATTTTTACCTGTCCTGTACCGTGGTCTCCATAATCCGTATTAGATCTAGATCTAATATATATATACATGATGAATAACAAGCAAGCATAGAATGACCATTCCTTTCTTTAAAAAAAAATTCTTCCACTCACACCAGAATCTACTCTTAAATATATCTAGATCTACATTAGATAAAGAAAAGTACATGTGTATAATCTGTATTTAGTAACCCATCATCATCATGCCCATGTAGATCATAGTGGGAACAATAGATCTAGACATCTAATGGGCCTGTCTGTTCTCAGTGTCAGTGGGAATAGTTTCTTGGCCTCATCCCAGTGACACGGGAACAATTCTGGCCTATTCCCAGTGCTTTCCAAAATTAAAACCCTTAGCCTAAAACTAAAGGTGGGATACCTGGGTGTGACAAATGAGGTCCAAAATCAACTTTATGTAGTAACTCTGTAGTAATACATCATATTATTTATGGCCGAATGATTGCAGTTTTACTTTTAGGGACTGTTCACAAAGACCCCACCCCTCTTGTAATCTTTCCCAGGACACCCCCCCCCCCCCCCCCCCCCACTCAAGTTGCCGTCAACCAAAATTATGTACACATGTGTACGTTTAGATAGAACTTGTACAATGTGCATTTGCACCTTTGATTTTTTTTTTTATGTTTATTTATTTAAAGAATACAATAATGGTGGCGCTGCCCCTGCTTGCACTGGAACCGGATCGACTGGTACACGTATACAGCACTCAAGGGGTCTGTTTGGCCAATTTTAGTGGATCGTGTCACCACAAATTTTGTGTTATTAGTACTTTCATACTCTTTCAGAGCCTCTGTGAACTCTGAAAAGCTCTTGAACTTGGCTCCCACTTCCATGCTGAGAATAAATCTAGAAGAACTAGATCTAGATCTAGGTGTTGAGTAATTTCAGATTTGCGATGCAATAGCCTTGGGGCCAACAGAACGCTACTGGCAAGGTTCTCTCAGGGCTCTGTTTTGAAAAATGAAAATGCCACGCAGGTAAGCTTATTATATAGGCCAAGACTGCCTAGTTTCGCGGACTCTCGCGGCATTTGCCAATCTCGCACAGCGTTCGCAGCGCGCAACGATCTCGTGCAGCGCGCAGGTCGGGTCGACCCTGTGCGAATATAATTATTTCTTATTCGCACACCCTGTGCGAATAATATTAATTCTTATGCGCACACCCGGTGCGAATAATATAAATTTTTATGCGCACACTCGGTGCGAATAACCACTTCCATATAAAGTCCTGTTATACCTGACCCCTGTTAAATCAGAAATGCAAGGGAAGTAATCATTTGTGGACTAATCCAGCTGTATTTATTCATGGGTAGTTTTCCTTGCCACAAGTACTGCGACAAGTACCCACGGACAGGGGTTTTGGTCATATGGCAGTACAAAAATGTAACAGGCCTGCGCTTGACACATTGCAACTTACACGTGCATCTAGCTTGGCTTAAAACTGAAAGCTAGATTGAACGTCTGAAGTCTGCAGCAGCACACCGCAGCCTTCTCTCGCTTCACCCGCTGTGTGTGTGCTTGCGTGGTCTCTCTATCACTATCACTCTTTTTACACATTGTTAACGAGCCTTTGTCCCTGCTATAAAAACCGATGTGGCCCTGTTATTGCCGATAACTTTTAACAAAGAGTAGACAAAAACGGTTTCCATTCTACGAGGTCCGTCTCAGAATAATGTTTCCCTCCTCCATAAAATCAAAAGTTTGCAACCAACAGCCTCTATATTTTGTGACATCATGTCTAAGAAATCTCTATGCCAAATTGCAAGTGCATTGGTGAACGGGTCATAGAGCTGTGGCTGTGACGTATCAAGTGCGGTGTTCTTGTGCACTTTGTCCAACGCAAATACCAGGAAAATGGCTGAGCAAAACATTGGTGCAACCTTCTCATGCTACGATGTCCAAGTTGTGATCAAATTTTAAACTCTTGTTTTGTTTTTGTAAGTGTTTTACGGCGCTCGCAACTGCATAAGGTCATATGAGCGCGCGGGACACATTATTAAACTTTTTCAGTAGGTAGGAAATTTTGAATTTTGCTCGGGTGGCGGCAACTTGCACACGGCCCCTCCGAGATTCTTCGCCCTTGTCCGAGAAGGCTAGGTGTAGACCTTTCCTACCAGAAGATCAGGGGTGTGGCTGAAAAACAGCAGTAAGAAGAAGCCAAGGAGTAGCAGTAGAAAAGCTAAGCTGTAGAAAGAATCGGGAGCCCAGAGGAGGGGGGCAAAGGAAATGAGGGAGTGGGGGCAGAAAGAGGAGACGAAAGCAGACGACATAACATTGCTAGAGAGCAGGAAAGGAGACAAATTTAGAGAAGAAATTTTTGTCACTACCTGTATTCGAACCCGGGACCTTTGAATGATTGAGAGGTTAACACCTTAAAACCTCTAGGCCACGAGAGCCCCCAAAATTTAAACTCTTCTTCTTGGCACGTCTGCAGCTGAAACCCGTGGTGATCAATACAAAGTAACAGGGAATAATGCCTCATCACAATTCACACAGTAAGGAAATGGATCAGGGAGGTTGAAAGATGGGAGGTGTGACATGAAAGATGAAGCGCACACAGAAAACATGGGCAGAGAAAGGTGAAGCACTTTTTTTCGGCATGAGTGGAACATCAATGGTGTCTACTAAGTGTACAGATACGTCCTCAAAGATCAAAGACAAGCTGAGACCCGCGATCCGGACAAAAGACCCACTTTACTTGAAAAAGGCGTCATCCTGCACCATGACAATGCGCCTGTTCACAAGTCCAGAGTTGTGAACGAGCTTTTTGTGAGGGCTACTCATGAGAAGTATTGGAACGCCCGATCTCGCCCCATGCAACTTCAATCTATCCCCCAAGATGAAAGAAATGCTGACTGTCACTACGATTTGAGGACGAAGACCAGATTCAAGAGGCTATGGAGAAACGCACTCGGGACCTTGGACAAACGATCACTGATCACGGTCTTTGACTGCTGCGAACATGGGATATTTGAATGAGCTTTCTGTTGATACCAAATACAAGGTGATTTATAGTTATATGTGAGGACAGCATGACAGGGAAACTTTATTCTGAGACAGACCTCGTAATCGTATGTCAGTCACTCTCTTGTGAACTGCTATATCCAGGGTGCCTTGATAGTCACAGCTGACTTTGTGCTGTTGAGGTGATCAGAGTAGGCCTGATTCCCCGTGTAGACTTCTCTGCTGACATCCTCCCCTAGGCTCTCATCATATGGCCTTATGCTGTTGCAAGCGCCGTAAAACCTTACTAAAACAAACAACAGGGCATCCCTAAGGAACAGCCTTCTGGGTTGCGCTGTTCTGTAGTCGCTGCCTGAGTGCAGTTTGTGAAAGTTGAGCACCCTTTACGTGTACTCAATTTCACACTTACTTACCATCATGGGTGTGATTTAAAGCAAATTATTGTACAATTGCATTCTCTTGAAATTAGAAATAAAAAGATAAGATCATGTGTTTGCTTCATAATCAACCTTAGGAGCAAGCATGAAGTTGGTCGTGTAGCAGATTTTCTCTAAAGCGGTCTTCTGTCAAATAAATTTGTCAGTCCAACATCGAGGGAAACTTTTCTTCTACATCTAGTTTTAAAAGTCTTTGTTGACGAATTACGCAGATCTTTTGCCGTGTACAAACAATGATGATACAAGGGACGTCCGGAAAGTAAGTAGGCCTACCAGGTACCATTTAAAAATAATTATAAAAGAAATAATTTCCCCAATCAAAACGATTTATTGTTGAATACCAGTCATGATGACTACTTCTCTACGTAGTCACCAGAACTGTCGAGGTGTCATAGCGTGGGACGAGCTTCTGAAAGCCCTCATCGTAGAAAGCTGCCGCCTGCGATGTCCGCCAATGTCGAGTCTCTCCTGTGATGTCCGTCAATGTCGAGTCTCTTCTGTGAGATCAGCGTCTGAGTCGAAGTCCTGCAGGGCCAAAAACTTTTTCAAATGCAGGAAAAGATGAAAGTCACTCGGAGCCAGGTCTGATGGATGCTTCAACTATTCCCATCCGAAGGTGGCGATCAGGTTTTGGGTGTGGGCAGACTTGTGAGGAGTTGCATTGTCGTGCAGAGGAACAACGCCGTCGCTAAGCATTCCGCGTCTTTTGTTTTGAATTTGAATCGCATTACGCAGTTTTTTAAAGTAAGTGTGTTGCAGTCAGTACACATCAGAGTTAATTGTCATCCCATTTCCCAAAAGCCAAAATTCTACTAAAAGA
This sequence comes from Aplysia californica, assembly GCF_000002075.1. Lineage (NCBI taxonomy): Eukaryota > Metazoa > Mollusca > Gastropoda > Aplysiida > Aplysiidae > Aplysia > Aplysia californica. The sequence continues at coordinate 120,238 of NW_004797971.1, forward strand.
ACTCCTTGCCTGTTCCAGGAGTAGTCATCATACAGTGGAACTCTAATTCAACGAGGTCGCCGGGCCTGACCTAAAATCTCGTTGAATCCGAGTGTTCGTTATAGCAAACACGAGGTTTTGTGTTGATAATTACAGGCAATGAGCAAGTAATGTATAAAGAGAAGTCACAAATAGTGCCTGAAATGCCTGCATATTTTGAGCTGTGTAAAAAAAAAAGGCTGATTTGTTCAAACGCACACGCCTGTGTCATCTCGATTGTTTACCAAAACGTTGAGTTGCTGTGTAGAGCCTAGCATAGGGCAACTTTTGATTCCATAGAGCAGCGCACAATTCATTACATGTACGTAGATCTAGATCTATGTCAAAACTAGCTTATCATTATAATACTTATAAGTTGCCGAGGGGGAAAAAAGACTGTGACGCGTTTGTATCTGCGACGTTCCACGCCCGGACCACTAGTGCCCCCCCCCCCCCCCCACCTCTCCCCGACACAGCCACACTTGTGCAGACCGCCCATCTGACCCCGACACACGCAAGAGTAGACACGTGTGCGTGCCAACAACGCATGTGTTGGTATGAAAAAAGGCCGCTGGTTAGTCGCACGCAATCAACTAAGAGAATATTGGTTCACGATGCAGGTGCAATGGGTGGTTTCCGGGAATAGATGAAGTTCGTTGTGGGAGAAAAATGAGCGAAGCCACGTCTGCGGGGGCTGTTCACCCTGGAAGCGACCTCGTTGAATCCGAGCTCACTGATTTAAGTGCTCGTTGAATCCAGGTTATTTTTTAAAATTGATTTTACAGAAGAAAAAAAAGTGGGGAATCCATCTCATCTCGTTGAATCCGAGTTCCACTGTAATATATTTGAGGTATTCAAAAATAAATCGTTTTGATAGGGGAAATTATTTCTTTTATAATTATTTTAAAATGGTACTTACTTTCTGAACGTCTCTTGTAGTACGTGCGGACCCTACTGCTGGATCAGAAGCTACCTGTCATTCATTGAGTCATAGGCATTATGATTATCATGTCCGAAATCTACAAATCAAGGGTGGAGGCGTGGGTAAACAAGTTGAGTACAGCCCTTTCTGGTGTGCCTTCATGCAATTTTATACCACACGCGGCTTATGCTGTCGTTCTAAAACTTCTAAGACCTCCAGTCCAGGCCATTTATAACAGCCTCTGTACTGTTATTACCGTATCAGTATCTTGGATATATACAATGTAATAACAGTGGTACATGGTGAAAATCAAATTCCCGTTTCATAACTCAAGTATAACAGGGTTCAATTTGCACTGACTCAGATAATACAGTGGAACTCGGATTCAACGAGGTCGCCGGGCCTGACCTAAAATGTCGCTGAATTCGAGTGTTCGGCAAACACGAGGTTTTGTGCAGATAATTAGTAGGCACTGAGCAAGTAATGTATAAAGAGAAGTCACAAGTAGTGCCTGAAACGCATGCATATTATGAGCTGTGTTGTGTAAATTTTAAAAAAGACCGATTCTTCGAATGCACACGCCCATGTCATCTCGGTAGTAGGGCCAAATGTAAATCTAGAGCACTGACTGCTTTAGAACAATTAGAAGGGGGGGGGGGTGTGTGAAGGCCAGGGTTGGGCCTAGGTGGAGCGCTTGCACCAATGGCGCCCCGGCACTGGTAGTAGGCCCACAGGAACATTTAATAAACCGCAGAAAGATGACCAGAAAATACAAAATCATTCTATGATCTCCTCTTGCACTTGCAATTTTTTGGACAAGTTACCTCATTATCTTTTTTTCACACATTTTTCTTCACTATTCATGACAATTGTTGTTTTCAGTTACATGTATTATCAATTAGCATTTTATTTTCATTGATTAGCACAATTTTAAAAAAAAATTGAGTCAGAGACTCGCCGTCTAAAAAGTCCACTGCTAAAGCTATTTTTATCAAAGAAAATGGTACAATGTGATAATATAAAAATATCCAGAAAATAATAACATTAAATTATTATGTAGGCCTACTGAAAGACTGAGCAGATGCTTATAATCTCTGTTCTCTACTAGAATCTAGATCTAGTAAGTTTGCACAAAACAGATTATTTTTGGGGAAAAGTTGTATCTGATAAAGGTAAAAGTGACTGTTATGGTGACATTTGTTGTTATTAACTCTGACAGTGGGTGCCGCATTCAGCGAGTTCACATCCAACGAGAAGTCGGTTCCAACGAGGCAATCCTTAATCCCCGATTTTTTCCCTCTATATTAGAGACGGTCGGGAAGCGCTTTTTCCTTCCCGAGCGAGAAGACCGAAAAGCTGACCTACTTCTCGCCGGGAACGAGAAATACTTCCCGTCTTGTGTCTCGAGCAATGCTTCTCGTCTCGTGACCAATTTCTCTTCTCGCCCCGCAGTTCGAGCCGCTCGTTCAGCGAGAAGGCCGGCCGTGGCCGAGATTTATCTTCTCGCCCCACAGAACGAGCAACTCGTTTAGCGGGAAGGCCGGTCGTTGTGGGGATCTAAACTTAGAAACTAGGCTTGCCCTGGTGCGCAGGCGGTGAAGGAAGGTAGGGAGACGACCTAGGCCTAGGCCCTGATCAACTCCCCACTCGCCTCGTCTCGCCACCCTCTCCCCCTCCTTTCAGTTTTACACACAGGACGGCACGGTGATGGGTGGCACTGTCTGCGTTGTCATTTCTTGCCTCTCACTCTCTCACTCTCGTTACAGTACCGTTACTGTTACTCGTTATGTCAAGCCAACGAGCAGTATCACGTCTCGGTACCGAGCAGTAGTTTAATGCCCGGGCAGTGACGGGAAGGGCGTTTCTCGCGAGAAACGAGTACTCGGCTCGTCTCGGGCCCGCCCCTACTCTATTTCTCTTTGTAAATGTGCGTCGAGGTTGCAAACAGACCGAAGTCGCTTTCAACGAGCTCGCGATAACCGAATAAAAACAATTAGCGGCCCCAAAAGCGAATACTTTTTCTCCTTTCTCTCCATCTCACGCGAAGCAGAAGGCTTAGGCGTTTTCAGTCCAGGACCTGTATCCCGGACGATTGGCTCCGGTATTGAGGGCCGGGGTGGTCGACCTTATCTTGATAAGCTCGCCTCGGCGCTTTTCCCTTTCGTCAACCTGCAGCCACCTCCCGATTCGTCAGCCACCTCCCAACCTTTGACACGGGTCAAACTTCCATCTATTTATAGGTAGTTAAATCTACCGGAACATGTATTAGGCGAAGTGATGTGCACTGATAGTCGAAATAGAGAGATTGTTTTGGTCTCTCTTTACACATCTGCACCACACGAATTTAATTGATGTTTTTCCCTGGACTCTGCCTTTACTAAAGTCTCGAATCTAGATCTAGTTGTAATCTAGTTGCA